>NW_028317872.1:600000-792500 GCF_062004578.1 Staurois parvus | reverse complement strand
TTCACAGTAGGGATGGTGTTCTTGGGATGCAACTCATCCTTTTTCCTCCAAACACGACGAGTGAAGTTTAGACCAAAAAGTTCTACTTTGGTCTCATCTGACCACATGACTTTCTCCCATGCCTCCTCTGGATCATTCAGATGTTCATTGGCAAACTTCAGACGAGCCTGGACATGTGATAACTTGAGCAGGGGAACCTTCCGTGCAATGCATGATTGAAACCATGACGGCGTAGTGTTCTAGCGACAGTGACCTTTGAAACTGTGGTCCCAGCTCTCTTCATGTCATTGACCAGCTCCTCACTTGTAGTTCTGGGCTGATTCCTCACCTTTCTTATCATCAGTGATACCCCACAAGGTGAGATCTTGCATGGAGCCCCAGTCCGAAGAAGACTAACAGTTGTTTTTATCCTCTTCCATTTTCTAACAATTGCTCCAACAGTTGATCTATTTTCACCAAGCTGCTTGGCAATTGCCCCATAGCCCTTTCCAGCCTTGTGGAGGTCCAAAATTTTGTCTCTGGTGTCTTTTGACAGCTCTTTGGTCTTGCCCATGGTAGTAGTTGGCGTCTGACTGACTGTGGGGTGCACAGGTGTCTTTAAAGAGCTCAGACAGGTGCTACTAAGTTAGATTAATGAATTAAGTAGAGGTGGACTTTTAGAGGCACAGTAAAAGGTCTTTGAGAGCCAGAATTCTTGCTGTTTCTTAGGTGTTCAAATACTTATGTTCAGCAATGCAAGACAAATAAATTCTTTAAAAATCATACAATGTGATTTCCTGAATTTTTTTTTTAATTCTGTCTCTCAGAGTGGGAATGCACCTACAATGTGAATTTCAGACCCATGATTTCTAAGTGGGAGAACTTGCAAAATCGCAGGGTGTTCAAATACTTCTGTTCCTCACTGTATACTCAACAAGGATCAGCTAGGTACTGGTACATTACTGGACTTTGAATGGTTACACCAGGATGATGCCTACAGCTGCAGGCATCATCCTGGTATAATTTTTTTCAGCCAGCGGTCAGCTTTCATGTAAAAGCAATCCTACTGGCTAATTAGCTGCAAGATTGCTTTTACAAGCAGCAGGAGATGATGCCCCCCCTCCCCCGCTGCTTTCCACGGCCTTCTTGAGCAGTTCCGTGCCATCAAGGGAACCTGAGAATGCAGCTGGTGTTTCTGCCAGCTGACCATAGAGCTGATTGGAGACAGGAGTGGTGCCAATCATCTCTACAGTGTAAGAGTTTGGAAGCTACGAGCATTTCATCACTTCAGTTTCGCAGGATATAAACAGCGCCATTTGTAAATTGGGAAAGCATCTGATCACAGCGATTTTGGCTTGATTAGATAATGTAAGGGCAGAGGAGATATCCAGAGTCTGATAGACCCCAGATTTCTCAAAAAAGAATATATGACAATGCTCATTGAAGTTATAGGGGATATTTGCATTCCCTGTGATAGCATTAAAAGTGATAAAAAAAATGAAAAAAAAAAATCAAAATAACTTAAATATATAATAAAAAAACCTCGCCCCTCCCATGCGCGCACACCTGTGTGCACAAGCCTTGACCCTGTGACGGTATGTAAACAGCGGTTGCACCACGCATGTGAGGTATCGCCCTGAATGTCAGCTCAAGGGCAGTAATTCTAACACTAGACCTCCTCTGTAAATCTAAAATGGTAGCTTTTAAAGTCTTTTAAAGCGTTGCCTATGGATATTAAAAATGTATGCAGTTTGTCGCCATTGCACGGGGCATGCGCAGTTTTAAAGCATGTCATGTTTGGTATATATTTACTCATCATACCATTATCTTTTATATTGTACCGAATAATTGGACAATATATTGTGTTTCTGTGCATTAAAAGTAAAAAAAGTGTTTTTTGTTTTTTTTTTTAAATTTGCTTTTGAAAAATTGCTGCGAGAGTACTATGTGCCATAAAAAATTGTAGTACCCACCATTTTATTCACTACGGTGTCTGCTTTAAAAAACTATATAATGTTTTGGGGTTTAAATTAATTTCCTAGCAAAAAATACTGATTTTTTTCATGTGAACAAAAAGGCCCTGATTTACTATTGAGCCTGGGCGCATTTCCGTGGGCGAACGTCTAATTTTTACTAGCGACCGTCTACTTTTACCCTGCTAAGAGATTTACTATTGAGCAGTGTCAACAAGTAGATGCCCAATTGAATTTACTAACAAGACACAGATCAGGAATCAGACTCAAAAAGCAAACTTGGTAAGAGGTATGTCCAACACCATGAAAAATCACTGCAGAAACGTTCACTTTGAAATTTGCTTTGACAAATATTAGGACTTCACTTTAAACAATATCTTCCATTTCCAAAAAAAATTAAAAAATTTTTTTAAGCAAGTCAACAGTGAAAAACTAGACGCTCATGCAGCTTATTTGGCTGATATAAATGCACATGTGCAGAACACATTTTAGACGTCCTCTGTGGGCGCTTGCCTTTTAGCCACTGTTCAATAGTAAATCTCTGGCTGGATTCCTCTGACAGGCACTCGGTCGCGTCTACTGTGTTTAACAAACAGCACTAGGCATATCTCTATGTATTCTAATTTGATTTCATTAGTTCTAGTGATTCTATTTTTGTTTCTTATTCTTTATAATTATTTCTGTAATGATATTACTTATTTCGAAGGTCTAGATCAGCAATGGGCAAACTACGGCCCGCGGGCCGTATACGGCCCGGCGGACCTTTTAATCCGGCCCGCGGAGCTAGGCTCCCGCTAGGCTCCTCTCACAGTCCGCCCTGTTTCCTATGAGGATCTGTCCCCCCTCGACGTATTTGCGCATGTGCCGGAGATCGCCGATCGGCTGCTAATGCCTGAAACTGGCACATGCACAGATACGTCGAGGGGGACAGATCCTCATAGGAGACAGATTTTCATGCTACACCGAATGGCGCAGGAACAAGAGGAACGCGCGGAGCAAAGGTAAGTGAATTGACACAGGGGGGACATGGGGAATGAATTACTATAGGGGGGATGAATTACTATATGGGGGATGAATTACTATGGGGGATGAATTACTATATGGGGGATGAATTACTATGGGGGATGAATTACTATGTGGGGGATGAATTACTATGTGGGGGATGAATTACTATGTGGGGGATGAATTACTATGTGGGGGATGAATTACTATGTGGGGGATGAATTACTATATGGGGGGATGAATTACTATATGGGGGATGAATTACTATGGGGGATGAATTACTATATGGGGGATGAATTACTATGGGGGATGAATTACTATATGGGGGATTAATTACTATGCTTACTATGGGGGAATATTACTATACTTACTATGGATGACACATACACATCATTCATCTACTCTTGGTCCGGCCCCCGGGTCCACTATATGAACCCATTGCGGCCCTCAAGTCAAAAAGTTTGCCCACCCCTGGTCTAGATAATATTTATTTTGACAGCTGAATGTAAAATAAAGGTCCGTAATAAAAAAAAAAACAAACAAAAAAAAACACAGCGTGGGGTCCCCCCTCTCATCCACTCAAGCCCTTCAGGTCTGCTATGGATATTAAGGGGTAACTCCATATCGAAATTAAAAAAAAAAAAAAAAACAGCGTGGAGTCCCCCCCCCTAATATCCCAAGCATGTGATCCCACCCCATGTAACATCAATGATGTCACATGGGGTGGGGATCACTCGGATGATGTCCCCGGCTGGCCCCGCCCCTTACCCATTTAAGAACTGTCACCCTGTCTCTCCACTGAGGCTAACCAGCTTTATGCAGGAGACAGTCTGACAGTTCTTATATAGCTAAGGGGTGGGGCCAGCAAGCATGTGACATGGGGTGGGGTCACTCGGATGATGTCCCCGGCTGGCCCCGCCCCTTACCTATATAAGAACTGTCAGAGAGAGACTCACTGCATAAGGCAGCTAGCCTCCGTCTAGAGCGGAGCTTTTTTTTTTTCTTTTTTCGGATCGCCGTGATTGACGTTGGATCTACTTCGGGGGACATTGTTTTATTAAAGGACTTGTCAAAGACCCTCTACTGTGTTTTTTTACACTACACTTTTGCTTTTTTTGTGAATTAGTAGTGGTACCATGTACCGCACTCATTCACAAAGGGGGGGTGGGATCTGGGGGCCCACTTGTTAAAGGGGACTTCCAGATTCTGATAAGTCGGCCAGGGTTGTGGGGAAGAGGCCCTTGTCCCCATCAACATGGGGACAAGGTGCTTTGGGGGGGGGAGCCCCCCTACCCCAAAGCACCCCCCCATGTTGAGGGCATGTGGCCTGGTATGGTTCATCCCCCCCCCCCCCCCATTTCTGGACCTGCCGGGCTGCACGCTCGGATAAGGGTCTGGTATGGATTTTGGGGGGGACACCACGCTGTTTTTTTTTTTAAATTTCGGCGTGGGGTTACACCCATAATATCCATACCAGACCTGAAGGGCTTGGTATGGATGGGAGGGGGGACCCCACGCTGTTTTTTTAATTATTTATTTAATAAAGGAAATTATTTTACATTCAGCTGTCAGTGGGGAACCCCGCTGACAGCTTAAACATTAACACATGGTCGTCGCTCCTAAAATCCCTCCTAACCATCTGTCCGCCAACTGAAGCTCCGCAGAGAATGGGTGATACAACAGGACAATGACCCAAAGCATACAAGTAATTCAATAAAACAATGGCTGCAACAGCACAGAATACGCCTTCTGGAGTGGCCCAGTCAGAGTCCTGACCTCAACCCAATTGAAATGCTGTGGCATGACCTTAAGAGAGCGATTCACACCAGACATCCCAAGAATATTGCTACACTGAAACAGTTTTGTGAAGAGGAGTGGTCCAAAATTACTCCAGATCATTGTGCAGGTCTGATCTGCAACTACAGGAAATGTTTGGTTGAGGTTATTGCTGCCAAAGGAGGGTCAACCAGTTATTAAGTCCAAAGGTTCACATACTTTTTCTTCCCTGCACTGTGAATGTTTACATGTTATGTGCAATTAAACCATGGCAACATCTAATGTTTGTGTAGTATTATGTTCAGCAGACTGTGTTCTTCTATTGTTGTGACTTCGATGACGTTCAGAGCACATTTTATGCCCAATTCATGCAAAACTCCACGTAATCCCAAGGGGTTCACATACTTTTTCTTGCAACTGTAGATGTTTTATTCGGATACAAATAGATACAATGTTGTAACCTCTATACTTTTTAATGTCAAATATAATAGCGCAGCTCTCTGCAGGGACAGAAGTAATTACTTCGCTATTATATTTGCCAGCCATAGACGGGTGAAAATCGGCCGACTGAACAACTGATTTCTCGTTTTTTTTTTTTTTAAATAAAAAGTCAGGTTTTTGCCTTGTCTATGGCCTGCATTTTTCTCTGTTTCTTCTCTTCCATTTTTTTGAAGGTCATGGCTTATGCGCAGATTTTTTATCAGTAAAAGATTGGCCGATTTGCCGATCATTACCGTGAAAATCGGGCAATCTGCAAAATCGGCTGAATTTTATCCACATTTACCGATTAAAAAAAATGTGCCAAAATCCCAAAAAACGGCCGACCAATTAACCCATTAACGGCCCAAAAATCGGCCAATTTTTTTTTTGGCCAAAAAAAAAAAAATCGGCCTATTTTAGACCCATCTAAAGCAGGCCATAGATGGATCTAAAATTGGCCGATTTTTCAGCCAAAAAAAAAAAAAAAAATCAGCTGATTTTCGGGCCGTTAGTGGGTTAATTGGTCAGCCGTTTTTTGGGATTTTGGCACATTTTTTTTTAATCGGTAAATTTGGAAAAAAATTGTCCGATTTTGCCTATCATTGCCGCGAAAATTGGTCGTTCGGCAAAATTGGCCGATTTTTTTCCAAATTTACCGATAAACAAAATGTGCCAAAATCCCGAAAAACAGCCGACCAATTATCCCACTAATGGAAGAGGCCCTTGTCCCCATCAACATGGGGACAAGGTGCTTTGGGGGGGGGGGGGGGGGGGGGGGAGTCCCCTTTGTTCTAAAGCACCCATGTTGAGGGCATGTGGCCTGCTATGGTTCAGGAGGGGGGGGGGGAATTCTCGCTCGTGTCCCCCCCTTTCCTGACCTGCTGGGCTGCATGCTCGGATAAGGGTCTGGTATGGATTTTGGGGGGGAACCCCACACTGTTTTTTATTTAATTTCGGCGTTACCCCTTAATATCCATACCAGACCCGAAGGGCTTGGTGTGGATGGGAGGGGGGACCCCACGCCGTTTTTTGTTTACATTTTGGTGTGGAGTTACCCCTTAAGATACATACCAGACCCGAAAGGGCTTGATGTGGATGGGAGGGGGGACCCCATGCTGTTTATTTATTATGGTGCTGGTTTTTAAATGTAAGGGCTCGTTCACACTAGGCTGTTTTGCCAACGCTTGCCAAACACCCCTATAGCGTTTGGCAAGCGTTGGTCCGGCGTTTGCGGAGCGTTTTTTAACGCTCGGCAAACGCTCCGTAAAACGCCGCATGCGCGGTTTAGCGGCGGTTGCTAGGCGTTTGCCGAGCGTTACTAACGCCCCACAAACGCCTATAATGCAGTTTGAGTGGTGTTACCGCTCCGCAAACGCCCCGCAACCGCGTCGCAACCGCACCGCAAACGCCGGCCGGGCGTTTGCGGAGCGGCACCATAGACGAGAATAGGAGGCTTCAAAGCCTCCTGACTCGTCCAGAGGCGTCCGTTTTGCCGCGACGCGACGCAAACGCTCCCGTTAGAACAGCACCATGTGCTGTAATGTGCAGAATTGGCAGAGGCGTTTGGGAAGCGGTAAAAACGCTTCCCAAACGCCTCTCTGCCGCCTGCACACAAGGCTAGTGTGAACGTAGCCTAATTCTCCCTTTTTTTTCTTCACTATAGCTCAGAAATTCACTTATCACCAGTTAAAAGAGAAAGTTTTCTTGGAATTTATATCCCTAAAGGAAACAATGTTTACTTTGAGATTATTAAAAGATACAAATTTTTTTGTAACTTCGGGGAAAGTGACTTCTAAGCATGTGAACTATAGTGAAGAAAAAAAAAAGGCTGGCATTTGCATTTGAAAATCAGCGCTGACATACACTTTGTATTGCGAAAAAAAATTAACAATTGTGTAAACCGAGGCATTATTTTCCATGGATTTTGATTCGTAAACCGAAAATTATGTTAACCGAGGTGTTGGTAAACCAAGGTACGCCTGTATTAGTATTGCAATCCTTTGTATTGGGATACATAGAACCAACATACAACAGAATTGGCAACATAGCACAACATTTGTGTCACATTGGAGATATCTGGCTAGTTACACTGACTTTGCCCAGGGACCTAGGATTGATTCACACCACAGAAATACAGGCAGGATATGATTAGTGTTCAACAGCTCCATGGATTAGTGGTTAGCACTGCTGCTTCACAACACTAGGGTTGTCGGTTTGGATCCCAACCATGGCAATGAATTTGGATGATCTCCGTGTGACTACCCTAACATACATGTGTTGGTGGCAGCATCTTTGCTTTATCTCTAAATGATCCCTAGAATGTGAATTAGAATAAGGCCTTGTCTGTTCAAACACCTTTAAAATTGTACCTTATGTGAATGTCAAAAGATGGGATGAGATAAGGCCTGGACTAATGATTGATTTGATAATGCTGGTTTGCACTCCACCCCCTTTTGGGAAAGTTTGTCAAACCATGAGAAGAGTGAGCGAGAGAGAGAAAAGGATTAAAAAAACATTAATAAAATAATGGCATGGAGTCCCCCTCCAAATCCATAACAGACCCTTATCCGAGCATGCAGATACCGCATGCCTTCAAAGATTTATTTCCTTTGTTGAATTGCCTGCTTGGTTCACACTAGATGCAATTAAAAAATTGGGTTTTTGTTGGCAATTTCACCATATTTTCTGTAGATTTACCAATCAATTTCACCATATTTTCTGTAGATTTACCAATTTACCACAATTTTCAATTGTGTTTTGCACTGCGGTTGCTATTGTAGTCTATATATGAAATCGCTACAAATGCTGAAAAAGGTAGACAAGAACGACGTTTGAAATTGTGCTGCAGCAAATCGCTTACGTTAAGACACTCACATCCACATTCATTAGATCCGATATCAGGTACAATTTCAATTCCCAAATCGCACCTGAAATCGTGCACCCTGAATGCGACTTGGCATATGATTTGCATGACATGCAACTTGCAAATCGTATGCCAAGTCGCACCCTATTGTCTGCTATTAGAGCAGTCACATGGGTGCGTTTCTAACACTGATTTCTAAAGTAGTACATGTACTAATTTTGTGGAGATTTGCATAGATATCTGTGTCAGATGTCTTGCAAATCGCAAGGAAATCGGCATCTTGTATGCTGCACAGGTACACTTCACTGAGGCTTTCTTTCTGGATGAGATAAGGGCCTGGACTAATGATTGATTTGATAATGCTGGTTTGCACTCCACCCCTTTTTGGGAAGGTTTGTCAAACCATGAGAAGAGTGAGGGAGAGAGAAAAGGATTTTTAAAAAAATTGTTAATATAATGGCATAGAGTCCCCCCACCAAAATCCATAACAGACCCTTATCCGAGCATGCAGATACCGCATGCCTTCAAAGATTTATTTCCTTTGTTGAATTGCCTGCTTGGTTCACACTCGATACGATTTAAAATTGTGCTTTTTGTTGGCAATTTCACCATATTTTCTGTAGATTTACAAATGAGTTATTGAATTTTCAATTGCGGTTTCTATTGTAGGCTATATATAAAATCGCTACAAAATGCTGAAAAAGTTAGACAAGAACGACTTTTGAAATTGTGCTGCAGCAAAATCGCTTACGTTAAGACACTCACATCCAGATTCATTAGATCCGATATCAGGTACAATTTAAATTCCCAAATTGTGCCCATAGGGCTAAGAAATATTGCCAATAGGGTTCCCTTTCACATCCCTGTTCAATGTTCTGTTGTATGCTGCACAGGTACACTTCACTGTGGCTTTCTTTCTGACTCTGATTTGTGGGGCCTGTATACCAAGGGTTAACGCAGGTGGGAAGAGAATTAATCAGGTGCAAACACTTTCTCTGAACAAATGAATGACAGTGGTGGGTGTGGCCTACCTTATATAAAGAAATGCAGTAGTTGCTGATTTTTGCGTTGTACAGGCCACATTATTTCTGCAAGTCCTTGTCTGTGGTGGTTTGGGGAGGAAGAAATATTGTGGTGAATTGCTCCAGGCCACACTCATGCTGTGTTTTGATGTGGACTGTAAATGTTTTGCATGTTCTTCCTTCTAAGGTGTGTTTGTGTGTTATTGTACAATGATTGTGTGTTTATTATCTTTGTGTTATAATCCTAACACATGTCCATTGCTCTGCTCTTCCAAGTTTGCTTTATTTAGAATGAAATGCAGTTTTCAGACAAACATGATGAGAAATGTATGTGTGGGGGATTTGGGGAGGTGGGAGGTGTTATTTTGGCACGTATGCATTTTTATACTGACATTTTGATCTGCAGCTTGTTTTATGGATACGCCTAAGTGATTTATATTAACTGTTTCCTGCTGTAACCTGTGAAAGCACAGTTCATTAGAAGTATAGTCTTTTAGATTGTAAGCTCTATTTTAGCAACATCAATCCTGCTTTTTTTTTCACCAAGATATTGAATGTACCTAGTTGTTGTTGCTGTCCAAATAAATGTGGTATGTGTATTTGATCAATAAACATTTGGACTATGTATTTTTGGGGGATTATTTCATGTTCTAGTTGAATGTAGCACAGTGGCTAAATGATTAGCACTTCCACCTGGCAGTACTAGAGTCGTTGGTGCAAATCCCAACCATGGCACCTCCTGGCTGGAGTTTGCATGTTCTCCCTGTGCCTGTGTTTCCTCCAGGTACTCTGGTTTCCTCCCACACTCTAAAGACATGCTGGTAGGTTAATTGGATCCTGTCAAAATTGGCCCTAGTATATGTATGAATGTAAGTTACGTCCTTTGGATAGTACGCCCCTTGAGGGTTAGGGACTGATGTGAATTTACCACATATATATATGTAAAGCGCTGTGTAGATTGACAGCGCTATATAAGTATCTGAAATAAATAATGTACTAGCACCCCTAACACTTATTTTTGCTAGCTATATAATATGCCCAAATCTTCCTTGTTAGAGCGCACATATGCAAGTATGTCCAAACTAACAAACCAAAAGCCCCCTATTGCACCAAGACCATGTTATGTACCAATGAATAGGTCGTGTTCAATGTCCAGCTAGCTATTCTTTTTCTACAATCCTATTAACAGCAATAAATTGGGCCCCCAATTTATGTTGACTTTGGGCCTTTACCGGCAAGTATATATTTGCCAATGTCATATACACAGTAGAGCTGCAAGCATACATTCACCAATGCCAAATCCACAATAGAACTGCAAACATATATTTGCGAATGTTATATACACAATGGAGCCGCATGTAAAATTGCTATGGTGCACAAATAAACGCCAAGACAGCTGTTGGAGGAGGCGCTAGAACAGCTGTCATACCGGAAATACGTCATGACCTTGGCGGAAGGACGTTTGCACACACCCGGAAGTGGTAGTGGGAAGTGTTAGTGGATGGGAGTGTAGTTAGGAGAGTTTAGTGGTAATTTGCAAGTCTATTTTTTAGTTTTGTGAATTGTTCTCTTGTGGAATTCCAGACCACATCTAGACATGGCGAGATCGCTGTTCTCCACCGAGGAGCTGATCCTCACTTGCCGGGGAAACATTACTAATAATTGTATTTTCAGTTGAAAACATGTCCAATTCCTAGATCCATTGAGGTACATAGCAGAGGTTCAAGGTTCTTCCTAACCATACAGGTGGTACAGACACAAGCATACACCCAGGGCCACTGTTAGATATCACGGGGCCCCGTACAGCATACCTGACGGCCCCCCACCACCAGAGAAAATATCCAAATTATATTTATGGTAAAAATACACTAAAAACATTATTAAATTGACATAATCCCAACCATATTCCTGTGCAATCTAAGTGATAAAACTGTACTGAGTTCATAAATAAAGCTCTGTGTAATTGAGGTCTTGGGGCTCATTCACATGGGTGCTGTGGCCTGTAGCATGGGAATCAGTGGTTTGTTTTTGTGGCTATCGCCGTTTGCAGGCAACCTATGTTACACTATGGAAATGCTGCAGTGCATAATTTGACAAGCATATGGGTGCAGGTGTACAGCCCTTAACACAGACAGTGAGCATTCAGGGCCACTTCCCCACACCTTCACACCTGTCAGATTAAAACCTGTGTTCATACAGCTGCTGTGACCCCATAGTGTAACAGGTGGCTCCAGTCACATGAACAACCCACTCATTCATGCTGTACAGGCCAGAGGACCTGTGTGAATGGGCATTTTTTACTTTTTTTTCCTCAGCTCATTAATTTTAATGGGCTGCCTAATGTGTGGGAACATGCAAAAATACTGCAGGCATGTTATTGTAAGTGTTGCACCTAACCGCAAAGTAGTGTGGTGCCATGTGTTTTGGTGGCTGTGAATGCATCTGTGTTTACTAGACATGTGGAGGTGCAATTAAGTTTTCATCATGGTACCTGCGCACATCTGCAGAGGGCATTGCATTTCTTTGCTGTGCTGGACAATGCGTGCTCTTGCATGCGTTTCTGCATCACAAATGGTGTGAACAAGTCCTAAGGGCCAGTTCACACTATAGAAACAGTCTAGATGTGTTCCAGATGCGTTTTTGCATGCACTTTTTTGATGCATGTTTAGCATGTTCCAGAACATTTTGGATGCGTTTTTGATGTGTTCCAGTGCAGTTTGGATGTGTTTTTGACGTGTTCCAGTGCATTTTTTTATGCATTCCAGTTAATTTTTTTCCCCTCTCTTTTTCTAAAATTTTATTAGAGACATGTGCATTTTAGTGCGTTCCAGGGCGTTTTACCGCGTTCCAGTACAGTTCTATGCATAAACAATGCAGCCTGTTTGACTTTTTTTGGCAGCACCTGCAACACACTGGAACTGCAAGCGTTGATGTGAACTATGACATTGACAATCATATAACCTTCTTTCTGTGTGTTTTGTATGCAAAAAAAGCAACTGAAACACATGTAGTGTGAATTGGCCCTAAAGGTTATTATAGGTCAGGGAGTTCTGAGTTCTAACCACTAAGCCACTGTAGGAGACAGCGTTTGAGCTGCAATGTAGAATAGTTATATGGTTTAAAAATAATGATAAAGCGAGCGCTGGTAAAATTATATGGACTACTAAAATGGTATTACAGACGATCAATATAAATATAGGTATAGATATGAAGGTAGCAGCTAGCACTCAGGGTATTGGCAACAGTCCCAGAATAGAAATATGTTAAAATAATACTGCAGTGCTATAAATGCATGTTATCAATCATCAACGAATGTAAAATCCAAAAAAGTGCAATCATTTATTTATTTTAGGTACTTTTATAGTGCTGTCAATTTATGCAGTGCTTTACACATATATTGCTCTCAAGGGGTGTACAATCTAAGGTCCCTAACTCACATTCATACACTAGGGCCAATTTGGACAGGAATCAATACACCTACCAGCATGTCTTTGGAGTGTGGGAGGAAACTGGAGTACTCAGAGGAAACCCATGAAAGCACAGGGAGAACATGCAAGAGGTGCCATGGTCAGGAATCAAACCCAAGACCCATTTACTGCAAGGCAGATGTGCTAACCATTAAGCCACTGTGCTGCCCATTACTGATGATGTAAACTGGTAAATGGTGCTAAAAAAAAGTTCATATAATCATTCCTAAGTAATAGAATGTCCTTTGTTTCAGAGTACCAACTCAGAGAGTGCCTATGAATGGCACGTGTGGTTTATCCGTGACGAACAGTAGTGCATGAACTCGCGAAAGGTAAACCACCCTTGGGACGTGTGTATTACACTATTAAGCACCTTTCTGGCTCCTGTGGCTGAGCTAATTCCTCCCCTTACCATTTTGGCACACACCCGGATGGATGGATGGATGGATGGAGCTGGATGACTAACCCATAGCTGCCAGCATACCGCTGCACCCCCAGATGTGTGATGTGTATAACCCATGCGCATTAATATCTTAACATAGAATAGTTACATGATTAAAGAGAAGGAAGCTATATCATTATATTGGGAACTTAGAACTAGGCATTCCAAATTATTTGAGATATAAGTGTGAAAATGTTTAACATTTGAAAATAGAACGTATGACATTCATTAGTAAATGCATTAGTTGTCTGATCATTTTGGAGAAACAGCAAAAAAAAAAAAAAAATTATAATATAGGTCTACTTTTTATGTTACATTCTAAGTATTCTCTTATGCATAAAGGAAAATGCCAAGGGTACAAAGCCCGCGCTTGTGTGCCATCTAGCAAACATATCTGGTATTGCACCTAAAAATGTGCCAGACGCGATTCCACATTTACTAATAGTAAAGTAGACGTTCGCCAATGAGATTGCTAGATGCCTCTCAGAAGACTGACAGGTCTTGATTGATTTCATTGAGTCTGCTGGTAGACTCAAGTCTTAGTAAATCAGGGCCAAAGTGTCAGAAAAGGCTGGATCTTTAGGTGGTTAGAAGAGTGAATGAAGTGTGGCATAAACCTCTAATGCTCGGCATAAAAAGCCCCCACCCCCCAAAAGACCCCTTTTTGGAAAGTAGACACCCCAAACTATTTGCTGAGAGGCATGTTGAATCAATAGAAGAATTTATTTTGTTACCACAAGTTTTTGGAAAATGACAAAAACCATTTTTTTTTATTTATTTTTTTACACAAAATTGTCACTGATTTACTGCTCACACATGCCATGGGTATATGTGGAATTACTCCCCAAAATACATTCTGCTACTTCTCCCGAGTATGGGGGTACAACATGTGAGACGTTTGGCAGTCTAGCCAAGTACAGGACCCCAAAATCCAATAAGCATCTTCAGGCTTTTAAAAGGGCTTTATTTCCTCATTACACTTCCGGACTACCAATCACAGTATCGGAGGCCATGAAATGCCAGAATAGCACCTAACCCCCCCCCCCCAAATGACCCCTTTTTGGAAAGTAGACACCCCAAGGAATTTGATAAGAAGCATGGTAAGTATTTTGCAGATCTCATTTGTTCCCACAAGTTTTTGGAAAAAGAAGAAAAAAAACAAAAACATTTTATTTATGCTTTATGTTTCAAAACCTTGTGAGAAAAAAAAAGATCTGCAAAATACTCACCATGCCTCTTTTTAAATTCCTTGGGGTGTCTACTTTCCAGAAAGGGGTCATTTGGGGGGGTCTGGTGCTATCCTGGCATTTCAGGGCCTTTGAAACTGTGGTAGGTAGTGAGGAAGTGTAATGATGAAGTTACGCACCTTCAGGCTTTCAAAGTGGTCATTGGATTTCAGTATCCTGTATGTGGCTAGGCTCCCAAAAAGTCTCACACATGTGGTATCCCCATACTCGGTAGAAGTAGTAAAATGTATTTTGGGGTGTAATTCCACATTTACCCATGGCTTGTGCGAGAAATAAATCATTTAAAATACAACTTTGTGCAAAAAAAGAAAAATGTTTGTCATTTTCCAGAAACTTGTGGAAAAAAAAAATAAATCTTCCATGGACTCAATATGCCTCTCAACAGATAGCTTAGGGTGTCTATTTTCTGAAAAGGGGTCTTTTGAGGCTGTTTGTACTATCCTGATATTTTAGCACCTCAGGAAATGTGATAGGCAGATGGAAAGTAAAAGCTGTGTAAATTCCATTATCTATACCATAGTTTGTAGACGCTATAACTTTCACACAAAGCAATAAATATACACTTACTGGGATTTTTTGAACCAAAAACATGTAGCAGAATACATTTTGGCATAAATTTATGACGACATTTTAGTTTTTTTGGATATTTTTTATGACCGAAATGAGAAAATATTGTTTTTTTCAAAAAAATTTTCTTTTCTTCAAAACTTTTTCTGTTTATAGCACCAAAAATAAAAAGCGCACAGGTAATCAAATACCACCAAAAGAAAGCTCTATTTACCGTATTTCATGACCGCGCAATTTTCCATTAAAGTAGCACAGCGCTGTATAGCAAATAAATGGCGTAAATTGCAGTATCTATACCATAGTTTGTAGATGATTTAACTTTCACACAAAGCAATCAATATACACTTAGTGGGTTTTTTTTTTTTACCAAAAACATGTAGCAGAATGCATTTTGGCCTAAATTTATAACTGAGTTTACTATATATTTTTTATAGCTGAAAGTAAAAAAAATTGTTTTTCAAAATTTTCAGTCTTTATTTGTTTATAACGCAAAAAATAAAAAGCGCACAGGTGATCAAATACGACCGAAAGAAAGCTCTATTTGTGTGGAAAAAAAAGGACGTACATTTAATTTGGGTACAGCATTGCATGACCAAGCAATTATCAATTGAATTAGTGCAGCGCCGAGCAGATAAAAGAGGCCTGGTCAGGAAGGGGGGGTAAATCCTCAGGAGGGCAAGTGGTTAAAGCTGAACGCTAGTCAACTGGAAGAAATGCACCTTTTACCACCTTGGACTCAGTGGCCCTGATTTACTAAGACGTGAATCTACTAGCAGACTCTGACCATTCAGGCAGACTCAATTAAATCAATCAAGACCTGTCAGTCTTCTGAGCGGCGTCTAGCAATCTCATTGTCGAATGTCTACTTTGCTATTAGTAAATGTGGAATCGCGTCTGGCACATTTTTAGGTGCAATACCGGATATGTTCGCTAGATGGCGCACAAGCGCGGGCTTTAAAGCATTGGCGTTTTTGTGTTAGCAAACGAGAATATTTAGAATGTAACAAATAGTACACCTATATAAGAATTGTTTGTTTTTTTTTTTTTGCTGTTTCTCCAAAATGATCAGGAAAGTAATGCATTTACTAATGAATGTCATACATTCTATTTTCAAATGTTAAACATTTTCACACTTATATCTCAAATCCCAATATAATTATATATCTTCATTCTCTTTATTCACGTAACTATTCTATGTTAAAGACAAGTGCAGCGCTATAAATGCATGTGATCAATAATGAACGCATGTAAAAACCAAAAAGTGCAAAGAATTGCAATAATGATGTAAAATGGTAAATGGTGATAAAATAAGTTCATATAATCATTCCTGAATAATTGGAATGTCCTTTGTGTGAGAGTACCAACTCAGGGAGTGCCTATAAATGGCACGTGTGGTCTCTCCGTGACGGACAGTAGTGCATGAACTCGTGAAAGATAAACCACCCTTGGGACTGGTCTACACTCACCAGAACAAAAGTATTAATGCGCATGGGTTATACACATCACACATCTGGGGGTGCAGCGGTATGCTGGCAGCTATGGGTTAGTCATCCAGCTCCATCCATCCATCAGGGTGGGTGCCCAAATGGTCCTGGGGAGGAATTAGCTCAGCCACAGGAGCCAGAAAGGTGCCTAATAGTGTAGTACACTGTCACAGGGGTGGATGACCTTTCACGAGTTCATGCACTACTTTTCGTGGTTATATTTATCTTGTGTAATACCATTTTAGTAGTCTATATAATTTGACCAGCGCTCGCTTTATCATTTTTAAACAATGTAACTATTCTACATTGTATCGCAAACTGTGTCTCCTACAGTGGTTTAGTGGTTAGAGCTCAGAACTTACAGCACTTGGGTCATGGGTTCTAATCCCAGTCATGACTACATCCCAGTTTGCATGCTTTCCCTGTATGGATGTGTTTCTGCCAACACTTAAAAGACATGCTGTTAGGTTCATTGGACCTAGTTATATGGCTGAGTTTCTGCCCTTAGATTATAAACTCCTTGACATTTATGAACGTTAAAAAAATGGAGATCAATTTTCTGGGTTGTGTCAGTGCCAGGAATATTGATCAATCAATTATGATTTTGCCTAATGGCTAGAAAGTGGATGAATGTTACCTGCGTCCTGTTCTTCTGCCAATTAGGAAATGTGCAAGTTTCATGCTGTGTATATTTCATTGTAACTTTTTTCTCTTCTTTTAAATCTGTCTCCTTATACAACTTGAGCCCCTCCCCCATCCCATCATCACCTGTCCCATATGCAGATCTATGGATCACCGCCCCACTCTTTTTAACTATTTACTGATCAAGTGAATGTGTCTCATTTTCTATCGGCTACAGCTCAGATCTCACATTATTATATGGTTGCTGATTGTATATCACCACTAGTCTGATTGAATTCACAATCCCTGGTCAGTCCTGTTCCCTTACCTCTAATAATCTTTAGGACTAGTTCACACTACATGTGTTTCAGTTGCTTTTTCGGTATCACAAACGCACAGAAAGGTTATATGGTTGTCAACGTCATAGTTCACATCAGCACTTGCATTTTCAGTGCATTGCAGGTGCTGTAAACAAAGTTGACCACGCTGCATTGTTTCTGCACAGAACTGTACTGGAACACATTGAAACGTCCTTGAATGTACTAAAAACGCACATGTCCCTAATTAAATTGAATAAAAAGAAAGTAGAAAAAACTAACTGGAAGGGATACAAAAATGCAATGCAACGTGTCCAAACCGCATCCAAAATGTACTGGAAAACACGAAAACATGCCAAAAGGGCATGCAAAAACGGATCAGGAACACATCTAGACTGTTTCTATAGTGTGAACTGGCCCTTAAGACTTGTTCACACCATTGGTGGTGCAGAAACGCATGCAAGAACACACATTTTTCAGGACAGCAAAGAAATACCCTTTGCAGATGTGCAGTTAGGTGCAACACACTTTTAAAATAATATGCCTGCAGTATTTTTGCATGTTCCCACACATTAGGCAGGCCATTGAAATTAATGAGCTGAAGAAAAAAAAAAAAAAAAAAAAGTAAAAAATGCCCCATTCACACAGGTCCTCTGGCCTGTACAGCATGAATGAGTGGGTTGTTTATGTGGCTAGAGCCACCTGTTACACTATGGGGACACAGCAGCTGTATGAACACAGGTTTTAATCTGACAGGTGTGAAGGCGTGGGGAAGTGGCCCTGAATGCTCACTGTCTGTGTTCAGGGCTGTACACCTGCACCCATATGCTTGTCAAATTATGACCTGCAGCAATTCCATAGTGTAACATAGGTTGCCTGCAAACGTCGATAGCCACAAAAACAAACCACCGATTCCCACTCTACAGGCCACAGCACCCATGAGCCCCAAAACCTCAATTACACCTCAATTACACACACAGCTTTATTTATGAACAGTACAGTTTTATCATTTAGATTTCACAGGAATATGGTTGGGATTATGTCCATTAATCATGTTTTTAGTGTATTTTTACCATAAATATAATTTGGATATTTTCTCTGGCGGTGGGGGGCTGTCAGGTATGCTGTATGGGGCCCCATGATATCTAACAGTGGCCGTGGGTGTATGCTTGTGTCTGTGCCACCTGTATAGTTAGGAAGAACCTTGAACCTCTGCTATGTACCTCAATGGATCTAGGAATTGGACATGTTTTCAACTGAAAATACAATTATTAGTAATGTTTCCCCAGCAAATGAGGATCAGCTCCTCGGTGGAGAACAGCGATCTCGCCATGTCCAGATGTGGTCTGGAATTCCACAAAAGAACAATTCACAAAACTAAAAAAATAGACTTGCAAATTACCACTGAACTCTCCTAACTACACTCCCATCCACTCACACTTCCGGGTGTGTGCAAAAGTCCTTCAGAAAATGTCATGACGTATTTCCGGTATGACAGCTGCTCTAGCGCCTCCTCCAACAGCCGTCTTGGCGTTTATATGTGCACCATAGCAATTTTACATGCGGCTCCATTGCGTATATGACATTTGCAAATATATGTTTGCAGTTCTATTGTAGATTTGGCATTGGTGAATGTATGCTTGCAGCTATACTGTGTGTATATGAAATTGGCGAATATATATTTGCCAGTAAAGGCCCAAAGTCAACATAAATTGGGGGCCCACTTTATTATTGTTAAGAGGATTGTAGAAAAAGAATAGCTAGCTGCACATTGAACACGACCTATTCATTGGTACAGAACATGGTCTTATAGGTGCAATAGGGGGCTTTTGGTTTGTTATTTTGGACATACATGTGCGCTCTAACAAGGAAGATTTGGGCATATTATATAGCTAGCAAAAATAAGTGTTAGGGCTGCTAGTACATTTCAGATACTTATATAGTGCTGTCAATTTACACAGCGCTTTACATATAGATGTGGTAAATTCACATCAGTCCCAAACCCTCAAGGGGCGTACTAAGAGCCCTAACTTACATTCATACATATACTAGGGCCAATTTTGACAGGATCCAATTAACCTACCAGCATGTCTTTAGAGTGTGGGAGGAAACAGGCACAGGGAGAACATGCAACGTCCAGGCAGGAGGTGCCATGGCTGGGATTCGAACCAACGACCCTAGTACTGCCAGGTGGAAGTGCTAACCATTTAGCCACTGTGCAACATACAACTAGAACATGAAATAATCCCCCCAAAAAATACATAGTACAAATTTTTATTGATCAAATACACATTCCACATTTATTTGGACAGCAACAAAAAGCTACATTCAATATCTTGGTGTGGAAATAAAAAAAAAAGCAGGATTGATGTTGCTAAAATAGAACGGTCCTGCTCATAAGAGCTTACAATCTAAAAGATTATACTTATAATGAACTGTGCTTTCACAGGTTACAGCAGGAAACAAATGGTTAATATGAATCACTTGATCTTATTCACAGAAGCTGCAGATCGAAATATCAATATAAAAATACATACATGCCAAAATATAAACACCTCCCCCCTCCCCAAATCCCCCACACATACATTTCTCACCATGTTTGTCTGAAAACTGCATTTCATTCTAAATAAAGCAAACTTGGAAGAGCAGAGCAATGGACATGTGTTAGGATTACAATGCAAAGGTAATAAACACAATCATTGTACAATAACACACAAACACCTTAGAAGGAAGAACATGCAAAACATTTACAGCCCACATCAAAACACAGCGCGAGTGTGGCCTGGGGCAATTCACTACAATATCTCTTCCTCCCCCAAACCACCACAGACAAGGACTTGCAGAAATAATGTGCCTATACCAAGCAAAAATCAGCCACAACTGCATCTCTATATATAAGGTAGGTCACACCCACCACTGTCATTCATTTGGTCAGAGAAAGTGTTTGCACCTGATGAATCCTCTTCCCACCTGCGTTAACCCTTGGTATACAGGCCCCACAAATCAGAGTCAGAAAGAAAGCCACAGTGAACTTTACCTGTGCAGCATACAACAGAACATTGAACAGGGATGTGAAAGGGAACCCTATTGGCAATATTTCTTGGCCCTATGGGCACAATTCACTCCAGATTATCGCATGAGTTAAGGCAGTCACATGACCACATCTCGCATGCAATACTAAAAATGTCAATTCACTTTTGCCAGTATGCGGTATTTCCCATAAATCGGAAAAACACTCAGGAAATCAAACATAAAAAGGCCTTACACCGCGGTCACATCAAAGCCGATTTAGAAATTGTGCGACGTACAGTGAAGATGCTGATTTCCTTACGATTTGCAAGACATCCGACACAGATATCTATGCAAATCGTAACAAAAGTAGTACATGTACTACTTTAGAAATCAGTGTCGGGAACGCACCCATGTGACTGCTCTAATAGCAGACAATAGGGTGCGACTTGGCATACAATTTGCAAGTCGCATGCCATGCAAATCGCATGCCAAGTCGCATCCAGGGTGCACGATTTCAGGTGCGATTTGGGAATTGAAATTGTACCCGATATCCGATCTAATGAATGTGGATGTGAGTGTCCTAACGTAAGCGATTTGCTGCAGCACAATTTCAAAAGTAGTGTATAAAAACTTTTCTTTTAACAAAATCACATAAATATCCAAAATATCAAAACAAACCCCACTAATGTTGTAGTGCCTTTTGGGGACTATTTATCAAAAACATAATTTCATTCCAACAACAAACCAGCCTAGCCGTCTGTTAAGGGTTAACTCTTCTTGGTTGGAATTCAAAAGACCTTCTAGTGAAATCACATGCACAATGAATAGAAGGGGCTTTTTCCAGAGACAATAGACTATTTGAATATCTACAGGTGATCCAAGACAGACAATCTTGAGAGCTTATGCTGGTGACTATAAGGCTAGCTAAAGTGTATATTGTCAACAAGTGCTATTTGTCTATTGGGATTGAGGAGATTGCACCTACAAAGAATTAATTAGGGAGTCAAATACAACCTTGGACTTCCAAACAGTGAATCACCACACCGACCAAGTTAACAATATGCAAGACCATACTTGTAAGTCTGAGAAGTTTAAACAAAACCTTGGGGAGAGTGATAAGCCAAAAGACTTTTTCAAAGGAAGGCTACAAGGACAACTGGTTGTTTACCCTATTATCTTTACAATAGACACGTAAACAGCAGTTTCCTGTGTCATTCTTAAGACCAAAAGTTGAAACTCAGAACTTATATTTCTACCCACAAAATCTCTTAAAAAAAGAGACATTATTCACACTCTCTTTCTCAAACAAAATACCGTATTTTCCGGCGTATAAGACGACTGGGTGTATAAAACGACCCCCTACTTTTCCTGTTAAAATATAGGGTTTGAGCTAGTATAAGACTACCCCTCTTCCAACGCACAGCAAATAAAAATGAAAAAACATCAGATTTGATTTCAATATGGTATGCTATTTCAGTATGATATTCCAATGATGAGGCACTACTCCTCCCACTGACACCAATGATGAGGCACTACTCCTCCCACTGACACCAATGATGAGGCACTACTCCTCCCACTGACACCAATGATGGGGCACTATTTCATCCACTGACACCAATGATTGGGGCACTATTCCTCCCACTGACACCAATGATGGGGCACTATTCCTCCCACTGACACCAATGATGGCGCCCCATCATTAGTGTCAGTGTGTGAGGAATAGTGCCCCATCATTAGTCAGTGGATGAAAGAGCGGCCCGTCATTGGTGTCAGTGGGAGGAAGAGCGGCCCGTCATTGGTGTCAGTGGGAGGAAGAGCGGCCCGTCATTGGTGTCAGTGGGAGGAAGAGCGGCCCGTCATTGGTGTCAGTGGGAGGAAGAGCGGCCCGTCATTGGTGTCAGTGGGAGGAAGAGCGGCCCGTCATTGGTGTCAGTGGGAGGAAGAGCGGCCCGTCATTGGTGTCAGTGGGAGGAAGAGCGGCCCGTCATTGGTGTCAGTGGGAGGAAGAGCGGCCCGTCATTGGTGTCAGTGGGAGGAAGAGCGGCCCGTCATTGGTGTCAGTGGGAGGAAGAGCGGCCCGTCATTGGTGTCAGTGGGAGGAAGAGCGGCCCGTCATTGGTGTCAGTGGGAGGAAGAGCGGCCCGTCATTGGTGTCAGTGGGAGGAAGAGCGGCCCGTCATTGGTGTCAGTGGGAGGAAGAGCGGCCCGTCATTGGTGTCAGTGGGAGGAAGAGCGGCCCGTCATTGGTGTCAGTGGGAGGAAGAGCGGCCCGTCATTGGTGTCAGTGGGAGGAAGAGCGGCCCGTCATTGGTGTCAGTGGGAGGAAGAGCGGCCCGTCATTGGTGTCAGTGGGAGGAAGAGCGGCCCGTCATTGGTGTCAGTGGGAGGAAGAGCGGCCCGTCATTGGTGTCAGTGGGAGGAAGAGCGGCCCGTCATTGGTGTCAGTGGGAGGAAGAGCGGCCCGTCATTGGTGTCAGTGGGAGGAAGAGCGGCCCGTCATTGGTGTCAGTGGGAGGAAGAGCGGCCCGTCATTGGTGTCAGTGGGAGGAAGAGCGGCCCGTCATTGGTGTCAGTGGGAGGAAGAGCGGCCCGTCATTGGTGTCAGTGGGAGGAAGAGCGGCCCGTCATTGGTGTCAGTGGGAGGAAGAGCGGCCCGTCATTGGTGTCAGTGGGAGGAAGAGCGGCCCGTCATTGGTGTCAGTGGGAGGAAGAGCGGCCCGTCATTGGTGTCAGTGGGAGGAAGAGCGGCCCGTCATTGGTGTCAGTGGGAGGAATAGCGGCCCGTCATTGGTGTCAGTGGGAGGAATAGCGGCCCGTCATTGGTGTCAGTGGGAGGAATAGCGGCCCGTCATTGGTGTCAGTGGGAGGAATAGCGGCCCGTCATTGGTGTCAGTGGGAGGAATAGCGGCCCGTCATTGGTGTCAGTGGGAGGAATAGCGGCCCGTCATTGGTGTCAGTGGGAGGAATAGCGGCCCGTCATTGGTGTCAGTGGGAGGAATAGCGGCCCGTCATTGGTGTCAGTGGGAGGAATAGCGGCCCGTCATTGGTGTCAGTGGGAGGAATAGCGGCCCGTCATTGGTGTCAGTGGGAGGAATAGCGGCCCGTCATTGGTGTCAGTGGGAGGAATAGCGGCCCGTCATTGGTGTCAGTGGGAGGAATAGCGGCCCGTCATTGGTGTCAGTGGGAGGAATAGCGGCCCGTCATTGGTGTCAGTGGGAGGAATAGCGGCCCGTCATTGGTGTCAGTGGGAGGAATAGCGGCCCGTCATTGGTGTCAGTGGGAGGAATAGCGGCCCGTCATTGGTGTCAGTGGGAGGAATAGCGGCCCGTCATTGGTGTCAGTGGGAGGAATAGCGGCCCGTCATTGGTGTCAGTGGGAGGAATAGCGGCCCGTCATTGGTGTCAGTGGGAGGAATAGCGGCCCGTCATTGGTGTCAGTGGGAGGAATAGCGGCCCGTCATTGGTGTCAGTGGGAGGAATAGCGGCCCGTCATTGGTGTCAGTGGGAGGAATAGCGGCCCGTCATTGGTGTCAGTGGGAGGAATAGCGGCCCGTCATTGGTGTCAGTGGGAGGAATAGCGGCCCGTCATTGGTGTCAGTGGGAGGAATAGCGGCCCGTCATTGGTGTCAGTGGGAGGAATAGCGGCCCGTCATTGGTGTCAGTGGGAGGAATAGCGGCCCGTCATTGGTGTCAGTGGGAGGAATAGCGGCCCGTCATTGGTGTCAGTGGGAGGAATAGCGGCCCGTCATTGGTGTCAGTGGGAGGAATAGCGGCCCGTCATTGGTGTCAGTGGGAGGAATAGCGGCCCGTCATTGGTGTCAGTGGGAGGAATAGCGGCCCGTCATTGGTGTCAGTGGGAGGAATAGCGGCCCGTCATTGGTGTCAGTGGGAGGAATAGCGGCCCGTCATTGGTGTCAGTGGGAGGAATAGCGGCCCGTCATTGGTGTCAGTGGGAGGAATAGCGGCCCGTCATTGGTGTCAGTGGGAGGAATAGCGGCCCGTCATTGGTGTCAGTGGGAGGAATAGCGGCCCGTCATTGGTGTCAGTGGGAGGAATAGCGGCCCGTCATTGGTGTCAGTGGGAGGAATAGCGGCCCGTCATTGGTGTCAGTGGGAGGAATAGCGGCCCGTCATTGGTGTCAGTGGGAGGAATAGCGGCCCGTCATTGGTGTCAGTGGGAGGAATAGCGCCCGTCATTGGTGTCAGTGGGAGGAATAGCGGCCCGTCATTGGTGTCAGTGGGAGGAATAGCGGCCCGTCATTGGTGTCAGTGGGAGGAATAGCGGCCCGTCATTGGTGTCAGTGGGAGGAATAGCGGCCCGTCATTGGTGTCAGTGGGAGGAATAGCGGCCCGTCATTGGTGTCAGTGGGAGGAATAGCGGCCCGTCATTGGTGTCAGTGGGAGGAATAGCGGCCCGTCATTGGTGTCAGTGGGAGGAATAGCGGCCCGTCATTGGTGTCAGTGGGAGGAATAGCGGCCCGTCATTGGTGTCAGTGGGAGGAATAGCGGCCCGTCATTGGTGTCAGTGGGAGGAATAGCGGCCCGTCATTGGTGTCAGTGGGAGGAATAGCGGCCCGTCATTGGTGTCAGTGGGAGGAATAGCGGCCCGTCATTGGTGTCAGTGGGAGGAATAGCGGCCCGTCATTGGTGTCAGTGGGAGGAATAGCGGCCCCTCATTGGTGTCAGTGGGAGGAATAGCGGCCCGTCATTGGTGTCAGTGGGAGGAATAGCGGCCCGTCATTGGTGTCAGTGGGAGGAATAGCGGCCCCTCATTGGTGTCAGTGGGAGGAATAGCGGCCCCTCATTGGTGTCAGTGGGAGGAATAGCGGCCCCTCATTGGTGTCAGTGGGAGGAATAGCGGCCCCTCATTGGTGTCAGTGGGAGGAATAGCGGCCCATCATTGGTGTCAGTGGGAGGAATAGCGGCCCATCATTGGTGTCAGTGGGAGGAATAGCGGCCCATCATTGGTGTCAGTGGGAGGAATAGCGGCCCATCATTGGTGTCAGTGGGAGGAATAGCGGCCCATCATTGGTGTCAGTGGGAGGAATAGCGGCCCATCATTGGTGTCAGTGGGAGGAATAGCGCCCCATCATTGGTGTCAGTGGGAGGAATAGCGCCCCATCATTGGTGTCAGTGGGAGGAATAGCGGCCCATCATTGGTGTCAGTGGGAGGAATAGCGGCCCATCATTGGTGTCAGTGGGAGGAATAGCGGCCCATCATTGGTGTCAGTGGGAGGAATAGCGGCCCATCATTGGTGTCAGTGGGAGGAATAGCGGCCCATCATTGGTGTCAGTGGGAGGAATAGCGGCCCATCATTGGTGTCAGTGGGAGGAATAGCGGCCCATCATTGGTGTCAGTGGGAGGAATAGCGGCCCATCATTGGTGTCAGTGGGAGGAATAGCGGCCCATCATTGGTGTCAGTGGGAGGAATAGCGGCCCGTCATTGGTGTCAGTGGGAGGAATAGCGGCCCGTCATTGGTGTCAGTGGGAGGAATAGCGGCCCATCATTGGTGTCAGTGGGAGGAATAGCGGCCCATCATTGGTGTCAGTGGGAGGAATAGCGGCCCATCATTGGTGTCAGTGGGAGGAATAGCGGCCCATCATTGGTGTCAGTGGGAGGAATAGCGGCCCATCATTGGTGTCAGTGGGAGGAATAGCGGCCCATCATTGGTGTCAGTGGGAGGAATAGCGGCCCATCATTGGTGTCAGTGGGAGGAATAGCGGCCCATCATTGGTGTCAGTGGGAGGAATAGCGGCCCATCATTGGTGTCAGTGGGAGGAATAGCGGCCCATCATTGGTGTCAGTGGGAGGAATAGCGGCCCATCATTGGTGTCAGTGGGAGGAATAGCGGCCCATCATTGGTGTCAGTGGGAGGAATAGCGGCCCATCATTGGTGTCAGTGGGAGGAATAGCGGCCCATCATTGGTGTCAGTGGGAGGAATAGCGGCCCATCATTGGTGTCAGTGGGAGGAATAGCGGCCCATCATTGGTGTCAGTGGGAGGAATAGCGGCCCATCATTGGTGTCAGTGGGAGGAATAGCGGCCCATCATTGGTGTCAGTGGGAGGAATAGCGGCCCATCATTGGTGTCAGTGGGAGGAATAGCGGCCCATCATTGGTGTCAGTGGGAGGAATAGCGGCCCATCATTGGTGTCAGTGGGAGGAATAGCGGCCCATCATTGGTGTCAGTGGGAGGAATAGCGGCCCAGTGGGAGGAATAGTGCCCCATCATTGATATCAGTGGAAGGAATAGTGCCCCATCATTGGTGTCAGTGGGGAGAATAGTGCCCCATCATTGGTGTCAGTGGGGGGAATAGTGCCCCATCATTGGTGTCAGTGGGAGGAATAGTGCCCCATCATTGGTGTCAGTGGGAGGAATAGTGCCCCATCATTGGTGTCAGTGGGAGGAATAGTGCCCCATAATTGGTGTCAGTGGGAGGAATAGTGCCCCATCATTGGTGTCAGTGGGGAGGAGGAATAGTGCCCCATCATTGGTATCAGTGGGGAGAACAGTGGCTCATCATTGGTGTCAGTGGGGGAGGAACAGTGGCTCATCGTTGGTGTCAGTGGGGGAGGAACAGTGCCTCATCGTTGGTGTCAGTGGGGGAGGAACAGTGCCTCATCGTTGGTGTCAGTGTGGAGGAGGAATAGTGCCCCATCGCTAGTGTCAGTGGGGGAGAGGAGCGGCTGCTCCTTCTTCCAGTTCGGCCGCTCGATTTTCGCGGGGCCGCTCGGCTCCGCCTCCTCGCCGGTGATTGGTCGCCTGAGTGCCTTTCCAGTGCTGGCGCCCAATCACCGGTGAGGAGGCGGAGCCGAGCGGCCGCGTGACCATCGAGTGGCCGAACTGAAAGAAGGAGCAGCCGCGCTTCCTGGACCGGATCGTCGTGGGACCGGAGCCAGGTAAGGTACAGCAGCCCCTCTGCCCACCCCTGTACTTTGTGTCCTTTGAAGGAGGAGGGGGGGCGGCGCCGCGCCACCCCTCGAAAAAGTGCCACCCTGACACCGGCTCGCACTGGCGTATAAGACGACCCCCGACTTTTCAGAAGATTTTCAGGGGTTGAAAAGTCGTCTTATACGCCGGAAAATACGGTATATTCAGCAGAGTTGGGGATTGTATACCACTAAATTGAGTATGAAATGGTGAAAAGTAAGATATATTGTGACTTGGTGTCAGTTGTATATTTCTATCAGGAAGCAAATGTTTTCACACAAGTTTGAACCTCAGGGAAATGAATAACTGAATACACATATATCTTCTATGGTTCCTATCCAGAACATTATAGGAAGAATCAAATATATTTGGAAGATATATATTTAATACCTAAAATCACCTTGGGTTCCACCCGAGGTATGAGTCATCATAAATACTCAAATTGTTTTGTGATCCCTGACTGCCCCCTAGTGGAAAGGTGAGAGATAGCTTAGGTACATACACTTCTCGGCCAATCAAAAAGCCTGTTGGGAGGGTCTTTTAGAACAATGGTTTAGATGGTATAAAAAGCCATGCACCTCATTGAAAAAAAAACAAGCTGAGAAAAACACACACAAAAAAAACGAAACAAGCTACCAAAGGAGAACAACAAGCTGAAGAAATCTGACGAGGCTGAAATCCATCTGAAGAACCACTACTTAATCCTTTCAAACTTTTCAAACTTTTTACTAAACTTCTAAATCTCTGTACCTCTAACTTCCTACATTTTCCAACATCACCACCTATTGCACTCACTTGCCCCTGCGGTCATCCCTGAAGGCGTTTCCATTGCCAGCTGAAACCACTGGGGAGGTGTCATCATCCAGGTTTTGGGTGTGGTGAAACTGTTTAGATCTAATATTGTATTGCATATTTCCTCTGTTGCTTAGAGTGATAAGAATTACATTAGAGTGATAATAACTGCATTGGGGGGTTCATATATAAAGAGATCCATATTATTACTACTAAAATTGTTTGGTGTCATATTGGAAATGTACATATTGCATAAATCATTAATTTTTATTGGTTAGAGTATAATTTATCAGGGAATATTTTCTCCCATTCCTATGGCCACGTTTTGGGAGAAAATGACCTCTGAGATACTCTAAGTTAACATTTATCGCTAAATTTTATTGTAACCTCTATTATCATTATCTAGAAATATTGTATTGTGTATAATATTGGTATAGTATATCTTTGATCGTGTGTACCAGTATCCATTCATCACCAGTCTTTTGCGTTTTGTGTTAATATATACCGTATTTTTCGCTCCATAAGATGCACTTTTTTCCCCCCAAAAAAGGGGGGAAAATGTCAGTGCGTCTTATGGAGCGAATATAAAGCGGCCGGTCCGGTATTTCTGCCGCCACCATGTCAGAATACCGGGCCGGCCGCTCAGCTGTTCTCTCCTGCAGGGCCTTACCTGTTCCTCGCTCCAGAGCTGCACAGTCTTCCCGCGCTGGCTTCTGTGACAGCCGGGTGCCCACTGCGCATGTGCTGCGCTTTATGAATGATCCGGTGTCTTCTGGGACACATGACAGGTCCCAGAAAGCGACGGGCCATTCACAAAGCGCAGCGCTTCTCGCGCATGCGCAGTGGGCACCCGGCTGTCACAGAAGCCGGCCCGGGAAGAAGAGGGAAGGATAACTCCGCGGAAGTGGGAGCGGGTACCTGTCAAATTCAGGTACCCGCTCCCCCTCTCTCCTCAAAGGTCAGCAGTCTATGGTCATCTCCTGCACTGTGTCCGCAGCCTCTGGTCATCTCCTGCACTGTGTCCGCAGCCTCTGGTCATCTCCTGCACTGTGTCCGCAGCCTCTGGTCATCTCCTGCACTGTGTCCGCAGCCTCTGGTCATCTCCTGCACTGTGTCCGCAGCCTCTGGTCATCTCCTGCACTGTGTCCGCAGCCTCTGGTCATCTCCTGCACTGTGTCCGCAGCCTCTGGTCATCTCCTGCACTGTGTCCGCAGCCTCTGGTCATCTCCTGCACTGTGTCCGCAGCCTCTGGTCATCTCCTGCACTGTGTCCGCAGCCTCTGGTCATCCCCTGTACTGTGTCTGCAGTCCATTAGTTCAGAATATTTTTTTTTCTTGTTTTTCGCCTCTAAAACCTAGGTGCGTCTTATGGTCAGGTGCGTCTTATGGAGCGAAAAATACGGTATATAATTTTTGTACATAAATAAATATTTATTATAAGACAATTTTTGTGTATATGGTACGAAATCATACTGGCTAAAAGGATTCAAGGTATAATAATAAGTGGTGATCAAATTATTAAGGTGTCCAAATTATTGGTTCATTAAATATTTGCCGTATTTTAACAGCTGGAGGCACTGTAATATTTTATTTAAGGGAAAGGGACACCCCCTTCATAAGTAGAATAAATCCTTACATAAACCACCACAATGTAAACAAATGTTCAGAAAAGTCTCTTTTTTTCTTCTTTTCAGCAAAAAAATCTTTTTCTCAACACCCGCAAATTCTGATGCCAATATACCTCAAAAAGAAAAAACTTAACATAGTGTCATACCTTTTGGTAATAAATACACACGTGCCCCTTCCAGTGCAACATGCAATACTTGTGAGAAACCCAAAAAAAAAAAAAATATATAGTGTTAATCTCTATGCGAATATCTACATACAGTTGTGTCCAAAATTATTCAACCCCCAATGCTGTAAAGGGGTTTAGGGACTATAGTGTACATTTGGAATTGTATTCAGAATCAAATCCTACAAGGACGTTGTAACTACCCAAATGCAACTAAAATGACATCAATTGTTTATGTAATACAGTAGTAAATGGTTCTTATGTGGTTTCTTCATTGCCACAATTATTCAACCCCTTAAAGACTACCACTCTGAAGAACAGAGGTTCATACAGGTGCTTTCCATCAGGTATTGAAAACACCTGTGGATGTCACCGAGCAGCAATCAAGCATAATAAGCACCAATTAGGCAGCTTTAAAATGACTGTGATACTCAGCTCCTTCTAGACATTTACTGGTGTGGTTACAAACATGGTGAAGGCAAGAGAATGGTCCAGGAAGACAAGAGAAGAGGTGATTTCTCTTCACAGGAAGGGCAATGGCTATAAGAAGATTGCAAAGATGTTAAACATACCAAGAGACACCTTAGGAAGCATCATTCGCAAATTCAAGGCAAAGGGCACTGTTGAAACGCTACCTGGTCGTGGCAGAAAGAAGATGCTGACTTCGACTGCTGTGCGCTACCTGAAGCGTAGAGTGGAGAGAAGTCCCCGTGTGACTGCTGAGGAACTGAGAAAAGATTTGTCAGATGTGGGTACAGAAGTTTCAGCCCAGACAATAAGACGCACACTGCGTAATGAAGGCCTCCGTGCCAGAACTCCCAGGCGTACCCCCTTGCTGTCTCCAAAGAATAAGAAGAGTCGACTGCAGTATGCCAAAAGCCATGTGGACAAACCACAAAAGTTGTGGGATAGTGTTCTGTGGACTGATGAAACAAAATTAGAACTGTTTGGGCCCATGGATCAACGCTATGTTTGGAGGAGGAAGAACAAGGCCTATGATGAAAAGAACACCTTGCCTACTGTGAAGCATGGTGGAGGGTCAATCATGCTTTGGGGCTGTTTTGCTTCTGCAGGTACAGGGAAGCTTCAGCGTGTGCAAGGTACCATGAATTCTCTTCAGTACCAGGAGATATTGGATGGAAACGTGATGCAGTCCGTCACACACCTGAGGCTTGGGAGACGTTGGACCTTTCAACAGGACAATGATCCCAAGCATACCTCCAAGTCCACTAGAGCATGGTTGCAGAGGAAAGGCTGGAACATTTTGGAGTGGCCATCGCAGTCACCAGACTTAAATCCGATTGAGAACCTCTGGTGGGACTTAAAGAAAGCAGTTGCAGTGCGCAAGCCTAAGAATGTGACTGAACTGGAGGCCTTTGCCCATGAAGAATGGGCGAAGATACCCGTAGATCGCTGCAAGACACTTGTGTCAAGCTATGCTTCACGTTTAAAAGCTGTTATAACTGTAAAAGGATGCTGTACTAAGTACTAAGATTGAATGTCACTTGGGGGTTGAATAAAACTGATAATGCTGTGAGCACAGAAAAGACATTTGTGGTTATTTCATTATAACTGTTATGTTATATTTGTCTGACCTACAAGTGCCTCTTTAATGTAAATGTAAGCAAGATGACTGAATGATCAAAAGCAATGTCAAACTGGCCAAAACACTCAATTTCAGTGGGGGTTGAATAATTTTGGACACAACTGTATACGCATATATTTTAAATCTCTGTGTAACCAAATACTTAACCAGTGAAACACTCACACATCATATCCACTATGTGAATCTGTGTAACCCACTCAAATTTTGTCACTGCAAATGTGTAACACCACACTATATATGTCAGTGATCCCCTTGAACCCTACACACATCCCCAACCAAAACAATCTCCAACTCGTGTGCTAAATGGGTAATTACCCTATATATCCAAAAACAGGGCTTGATACAAATCTCCTTAACTGTAGAATTCCATCCAGTATTAGATCCAGTAAAACAGTTTTTCTTCCATTCTCCTCATAAGAAAATCGAAATTACATATGGTAGATTCAATAAATAACATCCTTTATTCAGTAACTTACATTACAATTTGAATAAGGCAGCTCCTCCTCATAGAGATGCACATGCAGACAGACTAGGGAACACTGGCCACATGTTCCCACTTCCAAGATGGCCGCGATCTCACTTCCTGTCAACGTCGATGCGTCTGACGTCACGTGTCACTGACGCGTTTCGTCACTTCCTATGACTTTTTCAAAAGGGTAAGGATGTCTGCGCATCAACCCCTTATGTACCGCCCTTCATACATGACTGGCGCCAAAAATCACCATCTTGGAAGCTGGAAAACGCCGCCCATACCTATCTGCATGCAGCCTTACTAAAAAAACACATCAAACAACTATTTGGAACATCTAATCACGAACTATCTACTTCTATGTTACCCTATACCTGGAATACATAATGATTATAATCCGTAATGCAGAATACAACATACAATGTCCAATATAAATAAAACGACAATATACAGAAATATATATCATACATATGCATATATACATTAATATTTACCTACTCTACCTTCCAATATCCTACATACATATAGCATATACCTATCTCCATCTATATATACATATCCATATCCCTATATAATATATTAACAAAAACCCTAATACTCCCTCTGCTGGTCGCAATCTAAAACAACCACAGTTTTTAAATATTTCCCTTAACCTCTCATCATCTTCAAAAGAGACCCCCAAATCTAGTTCATAGCATATTAATATATAAATACATCATACTCCTCTACCCTTTATTATCAATCCCAATATCCATTAATTTATTCAGACACATTTGATTTATCTCTCTTTTTTTACCTCCATCATTTTATCCTAAAATAAATTACATAAAAATCTATGACTAAAATTAATAAATAAAATTTATAAATAAAATTACAAATATACATCAATTAATTTACTCAAAACAATTGTTTTATCACCTTTTAAAACTTATATTACATTACCTCCATATGTCCAAATATTAATTTCATAATTCCATATATACTTCCCTCAATAGATATAGGATTTATATAATTTTCCTATAGGGTAAATAACATTAAATTAGAACTCATCTACTGTATTTATAATATAATCAAATTAAAAATCCAAAATAAAACAGTTCAAATCTAATTCTATATTTAAACCATTAGGCTTCAAAGTATTCAATTTAAAAATCCAATAAGTCTCATTTTGTGAAATACTTTTTACCCTATTGTTTCCCCTCCAATGGGCATCCACCGTATCTATGCCACAAAACTTAATTCCCCTTGGGTCAGAATTATGATATTCCTTAAAATGTCGTGAAACGCTATGGTCCTTTTTACCTTTAATTATATTGACCACATGTTCCTTTAATCTGGTACCTAAATTTCTTTTAGTTCTTCCTACATATTGTAATGGGCAAGGGCATTCTAACACATAAGTAACATACTTTGTATTACATGTAATAAATTTCTTTATATTAAAGTCTTCTCCTGTACATACGGATTTACAACTTGTAATTTTTCTATCCTTAATACCTGTTACCCTACAAATTTTACATTTTTTACAAGGATAAAACCCCTGTAAATCAAACATCCTTGTTTTTTTAGGGGGTGAAATAACCCCCTTGACTAACATGGTTCTCAAGTTATCGCTTTTTCTGTAAATAAACTGAGGTCGAGTTTTTTTACAGAAAAAGGAGACAGTCTGACAGTTCTTATAAAAGGTAAGGGGCGGGGTCAGCCGGGAACAGCAAGCATGTGACATAGGGCGGGGTCATTCGGATGATGTCCCTGGCTGGCCCCGCCCCATACCTTTATAAGAACTGTCAGACTGTCTCCTGCATTAAGCTAGTTAGCCTCAGTGGAGAGACAGGGCGACAGTTCTTAAATAGGTAAGGGGCGGGGATGATGTCCCTGGCTGGCCCCGCCCCTAACCTATTTAAGAACTGTCAGCTAGCCTTTTTTTTTTTTTTACAAGGCTGGAAGCCTCCGACGGGAGCAGAACTTTTTTTCTTTCTTTTTTCGGGTCACCGCCGCGATTGACGTTGGATCTACTTCGGGGGACATTGTTTTAATAAAGGACTTGTCAAAGACCCTGTACTGTGTTTTTTTGTGAATGAGTCGCGGGACCATGTACCGCAGACTCATTCACGTGGGGGGGGGGGGCCGGGATCTGGGGGCCCCCTTGTTAAAGGGGGTTTCCAAATTATGATAAGCCCCCCGCCCGCAGACCCCCACAACCACCGGCCAGGGTTGTGGGGAAGAGGCCCTTGTCCTCATCGAAATGGGAGCCCCCCCTGCCCCAAAGCACCCCCCCCATGTTGAGGGCATGTGGCCTGGTATGGTTCAGGAGGGGGGGTGCTCGTTCGTCCCCCCCCCCTCTTTCCTGACCTGCCGGGCTGCATGCTCGGATAAGGGTCAGGTATGGATATTGAGGGGGTCCCCACGCTGTTTTTTTTATTTTACTTACTGTCAGCTGTCAAAATAAATATTATCTAGACCTTCAAAATCAGTAAAATCATTACATAAATAATTATAAAGGATAAGAAACAAAAATAGAATCACTAGAACTAAGGAAATAAATTAGAATACATAAAGATATGCTTAGTGCTGTTTGTTAAACACAGTAGACGCGACCGAGTGCCGGCTGTCAGAGGAATCCACACTGAGATTTACTATTGAGCAGTGGCTAAAAAGCAAGCGCCCAGAGAGGACGTCTAAAATGTGTTCTGCACATACGCATTTATATCGGCCAAAGACACTGCACGGGCGTCTAGTTTTTTACTGTGTTGATTTGCTTTAAAAAAACTATTTTTAACACATTCTTAATTTTTTTTGGAAATGGCAGATATTGTTTAAAGTGAAGTCCTGATATTTGGCAAAGCAAATTTCAAAGTGAACATGTCTCTGCAGTGATTTTTCATGGTGTTAGACGTGCCTCTTAGCAAGTCTGCTTTGTGAGTCTGATTCCGGGCACGTGCCTCGTTAGTAAATTCGATTGGGCGTCTACTTATGGACGCTGCTCAATAGTAAATCTCATTCTGGGGTAAAAGTAGACGGTCGCCCATAAAAATTAGACGTTCCCCCACGGAAATGTGCCCAGGCACAATAGTAAATCTGTCTAGGAGGTAATGGATTAGGTGAAATACCTTATTTGTTGATCCAGGCTGGTTTCCTCTCCTGACAAATGACTACTTTTCTGAAGCTGTTCTTTGTCACTCAAATGGTTACGTCTCTCCAATGTTAAAGGCCTGCCCATGCACCAGGAGCGACAGAGTGCCAGCTGCAGATGTAGCAAGGAATCTCAGCCTTGCCTCCAATCTTGTATAGCCAAACAGATACAGCTAAAGATGAAATTAGCTCAGGACCAAAGATGCACATCCACCATGGGAAAAGATACAAACTTTAGGAGGGTGGACAGTGCCAGCAGGTAAAAGTAGTAATCAATACACAGACTTTTAGTCTAGAGCTCATTTTGCCCCATACTTGCACTATATGTCCATGCTCTCAAGAGTACATTATTTTAACAAATAAGAGGATGGCAAATATGCAAGATAGAGTAGGAACTGGCCAGAGAAGAATCACTTTGACGCAGTTGGGCAACCTGAACATGTTATGCAATATATGCAAACTAAGAATCCCCATTTTAAAAGCAAAGGTTTCCTATATGCAAGGGTTAAAAATTGGTTGAACATCTTTAATATCTCATGTCTTATATTAAAGCTATTCAGGACCTGAACACTCAAATTATAATTTCTACCACCTAGTAGAGGTTAGCAATTAAAAAAGGCAGGTATGCCTGAAGTTGCTCTAATATTTTTTGATGAAACTTCAAGTTTATGCTTATTGTGCTGTAACCCCCTTGTATTAAGGGTAGCACTCCCAAATAGATCTACAAACTCATCTTACAATAATAAAAGACAATTAATGGCCTTCAAGATCCATTCAGATTAAGAGGATTTACATACAGTCCATCAGAGGTAACAGAACCACAAAACCTGCAGTACGCCACTGAAAAACAGAAGCTACGCTCCTTGAAGGTTAGGGACTGATGTGAATATACAGTATATATATATGGAAAGTGCTCCGTAAATTGAAGGCACTATACAAGTACCTGAAATAAATTAAATAGTAATAAAATAAAGTTGCGTTCCTCCTCCTCTGCCTTCCTCTTCTGCTTTTGGAGAGAGAGAGAGCGGGTGACTAGTTTTGACATGTATCCGCTCCTCACTTCCACTGGAATTGTCCAGGCGAAGTTTGCCCCTCTCCCTCCCTACAACCTTCTGGGACATGACACAGGTCCCAGGAGACTGCGTCTCCTGTGATATGTAAATGGTAAGATGGCTGTGATGCCGCAAAACTTTACAGCTGGCTTCTCACACAGAGCATGACAGTGTCGGGGTGTAGAAGTGGAAAACCCAGTCACTCCTGCGCTTGGGGATGGACTCAATGTCATTAAGACCACATATGGAAATGCTTGGGATACGCACGCCTTGCTACCCTCAAGAACCGGGGGAGTCCAAAGTACTGAACAGAGAAAAACAAACAGAGGGCGCACCGGCCTAGTGCATTACCTTAAAAATGAATGTAAATAAGTATTATACTCACAAAATGATCAATAAATAAAAGGCACATCATGAGGAAACAGCTTTGTCCAATTCACACTTTCTATCTGTAGTGAGAACTCAGGACATCCAAAAGGCTTATGCGTTTCAAGGACTAGCCTCTTCTTCAGAGCCCTGACAGTGCCAGGACCTGAAGACCAGTGAAGAACTGGCCCAGGTGAGTACAGTGCTGGATTCTTGGACAGGTAAGACTCTTATTATTAAAATTATTTAAAAAGTTACTGGACACACCCCATGTACCTCTGTGGGTTTCTGCGATCAGTGATATTATGCGAGTGGAAGAAATATTGGCCTTTGCCAATGTCACCTATGATAAACAAACTACTATGGTGGGTCTGGCTCCATTTCTTCTCCTCTTCAACCCTTCGGGATATGTGTGCCCTTGTTGCATGTCACTAAGACTGGGTCTCGTCCATTTGAACTGTTTGGCCTGTAGATACTTGTTTATCTAGAGTACAATACTTTGGATACGATGCATTAGGTTCTGCCTCCAAGTCTTTTGGAGGTGTGTTGTTGAGGCCCTGTTTCCTGTATTCCCCGACCCCTCCCACCCCTTTTTCTTTTCTTTCTCTGGTGCTTCTCTCCTTTGTTTCCCCTCATCATCTCTTTACTTCTCTTTTTTAGCCTGGTCTTATACAGTGACTGTTGCTGAGTTGCTCCACAGTGTTTTATTTTTGTACCTTCTTCGGGGTCTAGTACTTGGGATATATATATTCCCCATGTTTCTGATGTTTGACCTTGAGTCCCTGATGTCACTGTTGAGCATAGTATGTCATAAATATTTGTTTGGATTTTCTTCATGCTCCTGATTTATATTTGATTACTTGTACATGCAGTCCATGTTTCTCTTCTGTTATGTTCTGCAAATTCCGATACAAAACGTAATAAAGACAAATTTGACTTTAAAAGTTGTTCTCCAGTAACTTTTTAGAGGATCACAGAGAATCCAGCTGGTGTTGAAGATAAGAACACAAGTAATAAAAACAATATCCACAGGCAAATACTATCTCCACAGCTCAAGGGTGGATGCAGAGAACAGTCCCAGACTTTGTATTTAGCCGGGGACCTATCACATCTAAAACAGGCACTGGTGCACCAGAACCTGTACTGTCATTAGGAGCAGTGTCTGCAGCTTCGGGAGACATACATGGAGAGGAGAGAACTGGTAAAAGCAAGTCATTTTAGAGCTACCTTTCAGAACTACTGCCCCTTTGTCAAGCCGTTCTGCTATAGTTATGCAATGGAAATAAGATATGACAGACATATCTTATTTCTATTGCATAGTGCAGGTCAGTGACCAGACCAGAATCTGTAGCTATCCTTCAACTGTGTCTACTTGCACTATATTCACTGAAGTATTCTATAAGCAAGGATGCATATTAGGTTTTCAAATAACATCAAAAAGCAGAACAATAAACAATATGAAGTCCTCCTCTCCCAGTGATTTAAACCTGCTAATCACTACAGCAGATAGGACTTACAAAGTGGTGGTAGCTCTGAAACTTTACTCTCTCTCTCCTCCCCACGGGTCTCCCATGGCAGCAGACACCACTCTCAATGACAGTACAGGTACCACTGTACCTTTAGATGTGACAGGTCGCCAGCTAAATACAGACTCTTAGAATGCTCTGTCTACTTGAGCTGTGGAGATAGCACTCACCTGTGAACATACACTGAATGTGAGGGGATATGGTTTTTAATAATCATTAAAAATCACCACATTCGTTAAGCCTTATTTCCTGGCTGGAGAACATCCTCCTGCATCATTGAGGTAGTTCCCCCCCCTAGCCTTACATTCCTTGGCTGGCCACTTTCAATAATTGGATTTCACTTCTTTCAATCATGGTGGCTCAGCATCACAAATACAGCCTACCTAGGAATGCCTACTCCTCCAGACTGACACCTACCCTTTAAAGCATTTAAATGTTTTCATGACTCCTCCCATGAGCCAGTCCACTGCTGGCATCAGGGCTGAGGCCTCTTGAGAAGTACAGGGAAGGGAACTGTGATATTTTCAAGAAGCTATGATGACACCCTGTCTATCCCTCCCACCAACCATGATCTGTCTGCATGGCATAAACAACAGAGACCCCGTGCGTCTAAAATAATGCATGATAATGGAAGAACAAAAAAGAAAATTGCCTTTGGCGCTTGTTCAGAGATCAGGTACTGTTAATGAATTCAGTGAAACAAATCACTGCTAGTGTTTGAGAAACAATGTGGTCTACTCATTGACTGAACCTTATAACAGCTTAAAGGATATATGTAAAGCGCTGTGTAAATAGAAGGCGCTATATAAGTACCTGAGATGAATAAATAAATATGTTCACCTTTGGAACATGTTCCACCAGGTTTTAGGGTGGAACATGTAACATGTTCCCATAGCCACGCCTGCCGCCCTCCCTCTGACAGATAGTACGGGGAGAAGTCTCCCCGTACTGTCAGATTTGAAAACATCGTGACCGCGCGGGGCTCCGCCCACATGGCCGCATCACTCATTCAAAGAGTTCTGTGAATGAGTGCCGCAGCCTTCGCGGCTATCAGCTTGTAGTTTTCAATGAACTATCATGGCATTGTGGAGCGCTGTGCTAGTTCATTGAAGTTTCCTGTCAGAATATCTGCTTGACCGTACATCCCGTACGGCAAGCAGATAGTCTGACAGGTCTGCAAGAGACCTGCATGGCATCAGCAATCTAATGATTGCTGGTGCAATGCTTTGCAGGCTCCTCTGGACAAAAATAATAAATGCACATTTTTTTACCTGAAAAAAACACGTGCATTTATAATTTTTGTCCAAAAGGTGAACTTATCCTTTAAAAGTAAACACATAATACAACGTAACAAATCCTTCATACTGTGAGAATAAATCCCGGAGGAAAGGCTGTATAACTAGACATATATACAGACACTAACGGGACCCAGCTGCTGACTCCAATCTGGCTTGGGAAGATCGATATGTGAAATTAATAAATGGGGAAGAGGCTCTCAATTAACAAATATAGCGTAGTATGTCAATTTATTAAAATCATATAATATTGCACTCACAAGGGTGAAGTGTTTGCAGGCATGTCATTATGGCAGAAGTCCATAACTGCAGGCATATGGATGGCTTGATCCACTGGGAGCTGGATGGAGAGGCAGCCACTGGAGGTGCAGATGATGGGCGCCTTTGAGAACGGAATGCAAAGCCAGGAGTGTAGCAAAACAGCACCTCACCCTTGTGAGTGAAAGAATATATGATTCTAATTATCTTTTAAATAAATTGACATACTACACTATAGTGGTTCCATGGGCGTCTCTTTCCCTTCCCCATTTATACATAATAATGGAAAGTTATCCTTTAAAAATTCCATTATAATTTTAATAATAGGGAAGGGGGGGGGGGGGAGCAAGTTAAAGGATAAGTTCACCTTTGGGAAAATTAGACACGTTCCACCCGTTTTTAGGGTGGAACATGTAACATGATCCCACAGCTGTAGCCCACTGTCCTCTCTCCCTGTGACAGTAGTACAGGGAGAAGTTCCCCATACAAGCTCTCACTTTTTGAAAGCAGCAGGGCCGTGTCATTCATTCACAGTTCTGTGAATGAATGAACTACAAGTCTCTACAGTCTTGCAGCTATCAGCTTGTAATTCTCAATGAACTACCACAGTGCTGTTGAGCGCCGTGGTAGTTCACTGAGTCTTCCTGTCAGACTGTATCTGCTTGCCCGTACATGAGGGATGTATGGGCACACAGATACATTGACAGGTTTTCAAACAGTTTCATCAACAGTTTTTTTTATTTTGAAATAAGGACCAGTTCATAACAGGAAACACACTGAGTGCAGTTCTGTCCTGTGCAATTTCAGCCCATTCATTTTGAATGGACTGAAAACTACACCACAAAAACACAAGTGCATGTACTACTTTTGGAAACACACTGCAACCAGATCAAAGGACCATACAATTTTGTGTAGGCAAACACAGTGCATTTGTGACCTTCATTTGGGGTGTTGTTAACATTGCACTGTTAACATTGCACTGTTAACATTGCACTGAAACCAGCTGCTTTGAATGAGCTGTGGGAAACACACAGGTTTCCCCCATCGCATTTTAGTGTAAACCGGCCATAAACGTATTACATGTGGGGGCAATAACCAACCTGACAGCTGTCACAGAGTATCCAATGAAAGATTTCCCCTCTATCCTGTCCTGGTGTCAACTCGAAATTTTAGACTGACCCTTTAATTCTATGTGACATGGTTACCAAGACAATTAAAAGCTGAATCTCCCAGCAGAGACAGAACTCTCACCTCCCCTCACTATCACACACATTCAAATCTATTAAAAAAAAAAAAAAGTTCTCCTTTCCTTGATATTGTATGGGGCACTCTATTCAACCTACTCCTTACACTGAACACAATGAAGCTTTGGTAAAAGAAGAGAAGAGATACTGAGTGGAGTTATATCACAGCTGCCCCATACATTCTAAGAGGCAGCACAGTGTGTTCACCAGGGCGAAGGGTGGAACCGACCGAACAGTGTTATCATGACATCCCACCTGTAACTCGGCTTTGAGCTCTCCAATCTCCGGTATAGTCTCTCTCCAGCTGTACAGAAGATGTGGCCACTGACGTCACTATAGCGCCATTGTCAGGTGACGCTTCTAAGCCATTGGCTGACTGAAAGTGGGGCGGAGAGGTCACGGTATACGTAGAACGTGTGCGTCAATGGCTGCAGCATCTGAGGAAGAAGAGGAACTGCGCATGCCCGAGTTCTTGTTACAATAGCAGATGGTGTGTGCAATGTTGTATTAATGGATACTGGAAGCATTGGTTTTGCATCTTTTTTGGTTGTTTTGTAGAGCATCAGGGGATATCATATGTTTGCTAATTTTTTTTTTTTAGCTAATATGAGACGTTTTGTTTACTTTAATTTTAGTTGGTTTAATCCAAGCTTAAGCAGCAGGGTTCACATGTGTGCGGCTGGGGAATGCACACAACCGTGTGTTCTGCCCATAGAAAAAACACTGTACTTTAACATGAGTGCAGTATGATTTAAAAACAAGGTCAGGGACTTCCTTTCTCAAGGGTAGTGCAGCCTGTTGAAATGAAAAGGTTGCCATACCTGTGATATGTGTGCGTAAATGTGCTCGTAAATGTCTGAACTGAACCTAAGGGCCCCTTTACATCTGTGCGCTGTAAAATTCGCTTTGTTTAGCATATTTTTAATGCATTTTGTTAAAATGCAGTGTAGCATGTCATCCGTTTTGCTCGATTTTTTTCCTCCGTGGTCAAGCAAAGAAACACAAGAAGGCACAATCTAAGTGCAGCAAATTAGATCATTTAGTTATAAAATAGTAATTTGGCCACTCACATGTAGTGGGATAAAAGTACATATCATCATATGCTCCAATGGTGTCATCAGCAAAATCCTCAGCAGTGCTGTAGTAGTCCAAAAGAGATGGAGAAACAGCCATTAGTAACGGCATTCAGAAGCACAGAAGCTGAGCTAACACAGGATCTGAGGCTTGAAAAAGAGGCATTACCACATTGAAGAGCGTAGCCATGCCCCCTTTATGCCTCCTGGCTTCTGACGTAAATATGGCTTGGTTCCCACACTGTTAGATTGGCTTCTGGGCTTGTGAATGCCCTCTAACTCCTACCCCTTTGGAGTACTACACCACTACTCAGGATTTCACTGATGACAGCTCCAGAGCTTATTATATACATTTCTTCTTCCTACTACATGTGAGTGACCAAATTGCTTTTTATAAATAAATGATCTAATTTGCTGCACTCTTGTGGTTTTGTTGCATGCCTACAGATATTCATTCTTATCTGCTGAGGAGCTGCACTAGCCTTTTGAAGCTAGCTGAATTAAAGTGGTTGGAAACTGGTAAATATACCCAGTGACGTGACTGGCTTCAGGTGACAGAGAGATTAAACAAATCCTCTTCCATAACTTGTGCCTGCCAGTCTGCAGTCTTCTCTACAGCTAGTCAAAGTACAGTATTTATAAAGCTAGTCTGATCTGTCAGAAAAAAGGAGAGGTGAAATGATTGCAGAGCTCAGTGAGGAGTGCTGAATGGAGGGAAGGAACAGCCCCCCCCCCCATTCACACAGGAACAGAGATGAGGCTGTCAATCTTCTGAAGGACCCTCTCCTGTGACAAATTTTCTCTTGGTGTCAGGGTAACTTGTCAGAAGTGACTCATGTTGATAGCAGAGGAAGGAAGCAGCAGACAGACATGACACTTAGTGCTTTGGATTGAAACAAGTACACACTATAGAGAGATGTGCTTTGTTCATATTTCATGTCTGAGGTTTACAATCACTTTAAAGTAGAACTATAGGCAAAACTGTTTATTTTTATTTAACCCTTGTTAGTTTTTTTGCCATCTGTGTCCCATTGGGGAGATTTCCCTTCACTTCCTGTCCCATAGCCACATCAGGCAGTAAGAGGAAATCCCTGCAAATTAAGGGAATCTGTTGGGGCCCCCCAGGTCACCAGATCCAGTGCCCCATCAGAAGAATTCCCCTCAATTACATTTCTGTGAGCAACCCAAAAGTTGGGATTTTCTTTTACTTTCACTGTCGATGATAAAGGTAAATGGGGAGGGGAGGTGGGGCTGGCAGCCGGCAAGATGGCTGCTTGAGGAGAGAGCTCCTGGAACAGACAGCGATTCACAGCCACAACGAAGGATGTGGGGAAGAGCACTGGCAGTATTCTACCTCCCTGAGGACCGCACAAACCTCCGGATCAGCATGGGGAAGAGGAAAGCTGCAACAGGTCCACATAAACTGACAGACTTCTTAAGGTCTGCTGAAGTTCCGCCAGCCGAGGCAAGTCACAGGCTTCCTCCGCGAGTGGCTCCCTTTATGGCACTCACTCCAAAGGAAGCAGCTGCTCATCCCAGGGAGGTACACCACTCAATAGCCCTGTGAAATACAGCTCCAGGATGTCACCATATCAGCAATATGCAGATGAGTAGCCTAAAGGGGATACATCTGATGACTCTACCAGTGAATTTATTGAATGCAGAGATGACTATCCTAGGGCTGGCCAGCCAATTTCAGACACTACTTTAAAAGATATGCTCTTATCACTGAGGGGCTCCCTCCACACAGACATGTTGTCTGTGATAACCCAGATTAGATCAGAGGTGGATACTCTTGGCGAGCGAGTGAGCCATGTTGAAAACAAAATGTGGGAATTTACAACCACTCACATTGAATTAGTGGATGCTCATAATGAAGCTGATGATGAGCTCAAGGCTTTAAAATTTAAAATAGCAGATTTAGAAGACGGCACATGCAGAAACCATCACTGCACTGTGAATGTTTACATGTTATGTGCAATTAAACCATGGCAACATCTAATGTTTGTGTAGTATTATGTTCAGCAGACTGTGTTCTTCTATTGTTGTGACTTAGATAACGTTCAGAGCACATTTTATGCCCAATTCATGCAAAACTCCACGTAATCCCAAGGGGTTCACATACTTTTTCTTGCAACTGTACCACCTCGCTAAACATTTATTCATTTAGTTCATTTCCACTACCTTTATATTTACAATCCCATGTGTTAATCTATAAATCTTTTTTTGTCATCTAGTAATACACCTAATTCCTTTTCCCATTTCTCTATATACAAAGGCCCGGTGACACCCTTTATTCTAGTGAGAATTTTATATATTCTAGAAGTTCCATGTTTCCCATCCCCCCGTGTACTAAATAATTGTTCAAACGAATTCCACTCAGCTTTTGTGCTTAAAGGCCTAGGGAGCTTTCCTACAAAATGTTTTAATGGAAAATATTGCCACTCATCCAATCTAGCAAACAACTCATTCCTAGTTTTCATTTCCAGAAAGGAACATATTTCTTCCCCCTTCATTATGTCCCTTAATTGTGCATCTCTTTTCCTTATCCATTTACCCGCAATACTTTCTTTTCCAGGTGGAAAATAATCTGTATCCACTATAGGTATCAGCGTAGAGTTAAATTCCCATCTCATTTGTTTGTGAACTATATCCCATATTTTTAAAACATTTTGTGTATTTGTACTTGTGCTTTCTGCCAATTTACGATAGTGCTTTGGCAACCATATTATCCTACTTCATATTTGATCTAATTTATTAATGGAATGTAGTTTGCGCTATACAAATTCTTTGAGGATGTGGTTAAATTATTTTCGTTCACTTTCCTTCCAGGAAAAGGGAAATTCTCTTTGTAAATTTTTTTTCTCCTTTATTGGAAGGTTAACATTTAACATCTCCGTTTTAGTTGGATTAACTTTTAAATTTGACAACTCACCATACTCATTCAGTATTTTCATTAGGTTAGGCAATGTTATCCTGGGTTTACCCACATAAAACAGAATATCGTCAGCTTATTCGCTATCTCTCCTATCCAAATCCCTTTTATGTCTATATTTTTCCTTATCGTTGCTAGGAGAGATTCCAGGGACAGAACAAAGAATAAAGGTGACAGTGGGCATCCCTACCTTGTCCCATTATACATCCTGAAGAACTCTGATAGCTCTCTATTTACTTTTATTGCGGCCGAGGGTTGACTATATAGCTTCCTTATCCATTCTCTCATTCTGGGGCCTATTCCCAAGACTTCCAATGTATCTGGCACATACTCCCAGTCTAACCTGTCAAAAGCCTTTTCTGCATCTACGGATTATTATCCGTAGGTGCAGAAAATCTACGGACAAAGCGAGGTCCTTCTCTCTCTTGCTTTTTTGTATAAGCAGCAAAGATCTCAATCCATTGTCCCTACCTTCCCTCCCCGGGACAAATCCCACCTGATCCATATGAATCCAATCCGGCATTAAGTCTTTCAATCTATTTGCCAGGACTTTTGCATATAGTTTAGTATCTGTGTTCAAAAGGAATATCGGTCTATAACTAGAGCATTGAGTACTATCTTTTCCTTCTTTCTGTATAATTGTAACATGAGCTTGCAGAGACTCCTCCCTCATTTTCATCTCTCCTCCCATTGCGTTCATATATATCTTCAACTTGGGTATTAATTGATCTTTAAATTTTTTTTATAGTATCCCACAGTATACCCATCGGGTCATTGTTGATGTCCGAAAAAAGAAGGTTACTAAATGATCCACGCGGAGTAATATGAATTCAAAAAAATTCGGATAATACTTTATTTGATCACATAGATCATAAGGAGGTTAAACATGAGCACGGTGAACATGTCAAACAAATAAAATCATGATTTTATTTGTTTGACATGTTCACCGTGCTCATGTTTAACCTCCTTATGATCTATGTGATCAAATAAAGTATTATCCGAATTTTTTTGAATCCATATTACTCCGCGTGGATCATTTAGTAACCTTCTTTTTTCAGGTAGGGGTGCTCTTGTCACACTACCATATTGTTTAGTATGCATTTTCTGGGTTTATGGATCCACACTTATATAAGTGAGTCGGAGATATGACAATGACACCAGTTATTCGTGTCATTTTAGGTGGCCTTTTTCTGCTCTATTTTTGTGACATTGTTGATGTCCCATTGTTGATGTCTTTGGGAATAATAGTGCCCCATTGTTGGTGTCAATGGCAGGAACTATGCCCCACTGCTGTTCACAGTAGGGGGAATAATGGCCCAAGGGCCGGATAAAAAGAAGCAAACATCCGGACCCTCCAGTTTTTGAGTCCACTGCTCTAGAGGAAGATTGCACTTTTCTGACTTGAAGCATAGGATCTTGGGACTTATAGCCCCCCAGCTAATACATACTGAAGAGTGAAGCTACTTCAAAACTACAACTTCCAGTGATCTGGAACAGCAGGTAATTCTGGGGAAGTCTATAAATTCAACTGTGATTGGCAGGCTCGCTCTCTTGCCATGGGGATGCCAGAAAGTTCACTCGGGGCTGCCATTCTGCATTTTATTCTTTAAAAATAAACATGCCATACTTGTGTGCTTCGTGAAATGGTTTTGCAAACAGTAGCCCCAATTCTCCTTTTCTGGCCCTTCCCCCCTGCCGAATGCCCCCATAGCAAGCCACTTGCTATGGGAGCACTCATGCTTGCCAACTCCCGAGCTGGCTGTTTGTGTCTATTGACACACAGAACATGGCTTGGCCCCACCCCTTGTTCTCACTGACTGCGATTAACAGCAGCAGGAGCCAATGGATCCCACTGCTGTCTCCATAGCCAATGAGGAGAGAGAGCTGAAGGAGCCACTGATCTCATGCATATCGCAGGATCAAGATTGAGCTCAGGTAAGTATTTGGGGGGGTTGAGTGGGGAGCTGCATGCAGAAGCTTATTTAACTTAATGCGTGGAATGCATTAAGGTGAAAAAACCTTTTGCCTTTAGAACCACTTTAAAGATACAGCGATACAATGCTTCTACAGCCAGTATTTCAGTGCTACAACCAGCATTTCAGTGACCGTCCTGACTAGAGGTTCAGTGATACTGCACTTCCTAGCACCAGATTCCTGTCACTACATCCTTCTTCAGTGGCCAGAGACACATAGATAGGGAAGGGTGGAGAGACAGAGAGAGAGAAAGAAGGAAGGAAGGAAAGAGAGAGAGAGAGAAAAAGAATTAGAGAAAGAAGGAAGTAGAGAGAGATGGAAAGAGAGAGAGAGGGAAGGAAGGAAAGAAAGAGAGAGAGAGAGAATTAGAGAAAGAGAGAGAAGGAAGAAAGGAAAGGGAGAGGAAAGAGAGAAAGAAAGAAGAGAGAGAGAGGAAAGGAAAAAGAAAAGGGGAAGAGAGAGAAAGAAAGAGGAAGAAGGAAGGAAGGAAACAGAGATGACAGAGAGAAAGATAGAGAAAGAGAGAGAGAACGACAGATAAAGTACAAGAGAGAATGAGGGAGAAAGACAGAAAGAACTAGGAGAGAGAGAGAGAGTGTACAAGAGAGAAAGAGGGAGAAAGAGAGAGAGGGGGGGACGATAGAGAGAAAGAGAGAAAAGAGACAGAGAGAGATAAAAGAAAAGAGAATTTGTGAAAGAAGGAGAGAGAGAGAAAGAAAGAGGCAGAGAAGACAGAGAGAAAGATAGAGAGAGAACAAGAGAGATAAAGACAGAGAAAGTACAAAAGAGAACGAGGGTGAAAGAGAGAAAGAACTAGGGGAGAGAGAGAGAGATGGGGGGGAGAGAGACAGAACAAGAGAGAGACAAAGAAAGTACAAGAGAAAATGAGGGAGAAGGAGAGAAAGAACTAGGAGAGAGAGACAAGGCAAGGAAGGAAGAGAGAACGAAGGAAAGAAGGAAGGAAGGGGAGACACAGAGAGAGGGAGATAATTTTTGAAAGAAAGAAAGCGAAAGAAAGAGAAAAAGAAAGAAAGAAGAGAGAAAAGAGACAGAGAGAGATAAAAGAAAAGAGAATTAGTGAAAGAAGGAGAGAGAGAGAAAGAAAGAAAAGGGAAAAAAAGAGAGAAAATAAAGAAAGAGAAGGGAGGTGAGACAGAGGGAGAGAGGAAGGAAGGAAGGGGAGATATAGATAGGGAAGGGGGGAGAGACAGAGAAAAGGAAGGAAGGAAAGAAAGAGAGAAAAAGAGAATTAGAGAAAGAAGGAAGGAAAGAGAGAGAGAAAAAGATAGAGAAAGGAAGGAAGGAAGGAAAGAAGGAAAGAGAGAAAGAAATGGAAGGAAGGAGAGAAAACAGAGAGAGAGAAAAAAGAAGACAGAGAGAGAAAGAGAGAGAGAATTAGAGAAAGAAAGAGAGAGTAGGAAGGAGAGGAGAGGAAAGAGAAAAAGAAAGAAGAGAGGGAAGGAAGGAAGGAAAGAAAGGAAAATGGAAGGAAAGAAAGAAAGGGGAGGAAGGAAGGAAGCGAGAAAGAAGGAAGGAAGGGGAGACAGAGAGAGAGAGAGAGAGAGAGAGAATTATAGAAAGAAAGGGAGAAGAGACAGAGAGAGATAAAAGAAAAGAGAATTAGTGAAAGAAGGAGAGAGAGAGAGAATGAAAGAAAAAGGAAGGAAAGAGAGAAAAAGAAGGGAGGTGAGACAGAGGGAGAGAGAAAGAAGGAAGGAATGGGATATCTAGATGGGGAAGGGAGGAGAGACAGAGAGGGAGAAGGAAGGAAGGAAAGAGAGAAAAAGAAAATTAGAGAAAGAAGGAAGTAAAGAGAGAGAGAAAAAGATAGAGAAGGAAGGAAAGAGAGAGAGAGAGAGAGAAATAAAAGACAGAGAGAGAAAGAAGGGAAGAAAGAGAGGGGAGACAGAGAGAGAGAAGGAAGAAAGGAGAGGAAAGAGAGAAAGAAAGAAGAGAGAGAGAGAGAGGAAAGGAAAAAGAAAAGGGGGAGAGAGAGAAAGAAAAAGGAATAGAGGAGGAAGGGAGGAGACAGAGAAGAGAGAGAGAGAGAATTATAGAAAGAAAGCGAGAGAAAAAGAAAAGAAGAGAGAAAAGAGACAGAGGGAGATAAAAGAAAAGAGAATTAGTGAAAGAGAGAGAGAGAAAGGAAAAGGGAAGGACAGAAAGGAAGGAAGGAAGAGAGAAAAAACGAAGGAAAGAAGGAAGGAAGGGGAGACAGAGAGAGAGAGAGAGTTTAAGAAAGAAAGAGAAAAGAGAGAAAAGAGACAGAGATAGATAAAAGAAAAGAGAATTAGCGAAAGGAGAGAGAGAGAGAGAAAAAAAAGGAAGGAAAGAGACAGAGAAGACAGAAAGAAGAGAGAAAGAGAACAAGAGAGAGAAACAGAGAAAGTACAAGAGAGAATGAGGGAGAGAGAGAGAGAGAGAGAGAGATGGAGGGGAGAGATGGGGGGGCGAGACAGAACAAGAGAGAGAAAGACAGAGAAAGTACAAGAGAAAATGAGGGAGAAAGAGAGAAAGAACTAGAAGAGAGAGAGAGAGAGACCGTTGCTCCCTTGAGGCGGTCGAAAAACTCGGTAATCAATGGGATTGGGTAGGCATTCTTAATGGTGATTCGATTGAGACCTAAAATCGATTCAAGGTGTCAATTCACTGCCCTTCTTTACGAAGAAAAAGCCCGCTCCTGCTGGGGAAGTAGACTTACGAATGTGCCCCCGGGAAGGCGCATCCGCAACATACTCTTCCATGGCCTGATTCTCCGCAACCGTAAGAGGATACACCCTGCCACGCGGAGGAGTGGCACTGGGTTGCAAGGGTATGGCGCAGTCTTAAGGACGATGGGTAGGTAAGGCACCAGCGCGCACCTTGTCAAACACGTCCAGGTACTCCCCATAGTCGGTAGGCAACACCGAGTCTGAGGAGGCACACAACACCTTAACCGTCCCACGGATGCACCTGGCCCCACACTGTGGAGACCATGAGAGAATCTCGGCCATTTGCCAATTAAAGGTCGGATTGTGCTTCTGGAGCCAGGGATACCCCAAAACCACGGAATAGTGCGGGGAAGAAATTACCTGGAAACAGGCCAACCCCCTGTGAACAGCCCCAATAGCTACTTCAACCGGCAGGGTCTCGTGGGTAACCTGCGGCGGTTGCAGGGGCCTGCCATCTATCGCCTCGAGAACCAATGGGGTAACTCGAGCCTACAGGGGAATGGAGTACTGGGCAGCAAACGAGCTGTCCATAAACAACCCGCCAGCACCAGAGTCTACCAACGCCTGGGCCGTCACCGAGCCCTCCGCCCAAGAGAGGACAACAGTGATCAGTGGTTTATCTTTGCGGGATGAGGAAACTCCACCCAAAATCTGTCCCCGACAGGATCTCAGGTGCGAGCATTTCCCGGACGGACCGGACAGGACTGCCGAAAGTGCCCACCGAGGCCACAGTACAGACAGCGACCCTCCCGACGCCGAGCGGCCTGCTCCCCCTTGGAAAGGCGAGCAAACCCCAGCTGCATGGGCTCACCACCAGACAAGCCATCCCTAGGAGGCATGGGAGTAGAGGGAGGAATGAGTGGGACTGAAAACACAGGCGCCAGTCGGTTGGGAGGCCTCCGCAGGCGCTCGTTGAGTGAAGGCCTCTCCCTGAGCCTGGTGTCAATCAGGATTAGGAAAGAAATGAGTGCTTCCAGCTCCACAGGCAGTTCCTTGGCTGCAATCTCGTCCTTCAACACATCTGAAAGGCCATGAGAAAAAGCAGCCACCAGAGTATCATTGTTCCAGCCCACCTCTGCCGCCAGGGTACGAAACTCTATGGCGTACTCGGCAACGGTCCATGAACCCTGATGCATGGACATGAGCAGCTTGGCAGCCGAGGCGGAGCGAGCCGGCACGTAGAATACCCTACAGAAGGCGTCGACAAAACCGGAAAACTCGTGAATCACCGAGTTATTGTTCTCCCATAAGGGATTTGCCCTGGCCAAGGCCTTGTCTGAGAGCAGCGAGATTAGGAAGCCCACCTTTGACCTCTCAGTAGGAAAAGCGTGGGGTATTAACTCAAAATAAATGCCCACCTGGTTGAGGAACCCACGACACTGACTCGGCTCACCCCCAAAGCGCTGTGGAAGAGGGGCTGAACCGGTCATACCTCTGGGCACTGCGGGTGAAGCAGCAGCTGCGGCGGTAGGCGCAACAACCGGAGCAGTAGCGGGAGCGACCACCGGAGTGATAACCAGCCTAATAGCACCAGGAGCAAGGTGCGCGGTGCGTGCAAGCAGAGTCTGCAACGCCTGAGCGAACTGATCCTGTTGATCAAGTCTGGCGACTAACATGGGAAGCAAAGGTGTACCTGCACCATCAGGATTCATGGCATTCGTGTAATGTCAGGGCAGGAGCGGTGGAATGGACAGGCAGGCCTAATGGCAGGGTCACGCACTGACTGACGACAACCACCCCCCACAGACCGGAGTCCCTCAGGGTGCGGAGTCTAAGCCCCAGGCATCTAAATTTGTCCCACCCCTTCCTGTTTAAGATCCACCCCTTCATCTGCAAACCCCACCCCTTCCTTGTTAGGCTCCAACTCTTCCTATTAGAGCTCCACCCACTGACAACAACGATGGGGTACTGTTCCTCCCACTGAAACCAATGATGGGGCACTATTCCTCCCACTGACACCAATGATGGGGCATTGATGGATGATTGATGTCAGTGGGAGGAATAGTGCCCCACCATTGGTGTCAGTGGGAGGAATAGTGCCCCACCATTGGTGTCAGTGGGAGGAATTGTGCCCCATCATTGGTGTCAGTGAGAGGAAAAGTGCCCCATCATTGGTGTCAGTGGGGGCAATAGTGCCCCATCATTGGTGTCAGTGGGAGGAATAGTGCCCCATTTTTATTCTCAGTGGGAGGAAAAGTGCCCCATCATTGGTGTCAGTGGGGGCAATAGTGCCCCATCATTGGGGTTAGTGGGAGGAATAGTGCCCTATCATTGGTGTCAGTGGGAGGAATAGTGCCCCATCATTGGTGTCCGTGGGAGGAATAGTGTCCCATCATTGGTGTCAGTAGGAGGAATAGTGCCCCATCATTGGTGTCAGTGGGAGGAAAAGTGCCTGTCAGGGAAATAGAAGATCGCAACGGTGCACGAATCTGCGCATGCGCGGGATTCCGGCAAGGCACACAGGCGTGTGGGCACTAGGACTAAGGCGCGTACAGCGGCACTTGCAGCCGCACATGCGCACTCGCGCTCAAGGGTGCGTGCCTGTCACCAATGACGGCGCAGAGCAGGCTATTTAAACCCAGCCTGCTCCTGACTACTGTTGACCATCTCCTGCCCTGACCCCTGGCTTGTCTCTGGATATTCTTCTGTCTGTTCCTGATCATTTGACCTCCTGTTGCTGAACCTGGCCTGTGACCCGACTATCCCTCAGCCTGCTGCTCTGGTCTGCTCTGCCTCCTCGGATACCAAACCCGGCCCGCCTGACTCCGCTACTTGCCTCACGGTGCATCCGCATACATCCATCATGCATGGATCCATCCACATCCTGCTCCGGTCTGCTCTGCCTCATCCATCCATCCTGCACAGATCCATCCTGCACTGCTCTGGTCTGCTCCTCCCCAGTTCTGCTACTTCACCAGACGGATCCCAGGCCCTCTTACCCCACCGCGCTCCTGTGACTGCTGTCTCACTCTCAGCAGTTCCCGAGCTGGGGTTGTACGAGAGGTCTGCCTCTTCACGTCAGGCTCACTACTAAGGTACGTGACCGTACCATACGGCCATGGCCGAGCCTGCAAGAGGACCCTCTCCTCTGGATGAGATATGTCATCATTTGGCCGCACTCACGCAGGCCGTTAAGACCTTACAGGATGGATATGCACATTTGGAAGAACGTATCCAAACCTTGGCTACACCTGCTTCCGTATCCATGGCTCCGGTTACTTCCTCCTCGGCCAGTGATTCCTCACAATCCCGCACTAGCACAGTGGTCCAGTTACCTTCACCTGAACCTCGTCTGCTCACTCCAGAACGATTTAATGGGGACCGAAGTAAATTCAGAGCGTTCCGAAATGCATGTCAACTATATTTTGACCTGCAGCCACGAACTTTCTCCACAGAGACTGTTAAGGTGGGGTTCATCATCTCCTTGCTGCAGGGAGAACCTCAGGGTTGGGCCCACCGCCTGCTTGAAGGTCACCATCCACACTTAAACACCATCACAACATTCTTCAACGCCATGGCCCAGCTATACGACAACCTACCGAGGGAAACAGCATTACATGTGCTCCAACAGGGCTGCCGAGCTGCAGAGGACTACGTCTCAGATTTCAGATGATGGAATGGCGACACAAACTGGAACGATGCAGCCCTACGACATCAGTTCCATTTGGGCCTGGCCGAGCCCCTCAAGGATGAGCTAGCTCGGGTAGGCATACCCGATTCCTTGGAAAACCTGATCGCGTTAGCCATACAAATTGACCGTCGGCTACGTGAACGCAGGTTAGAAAGATCTAACCAAGCTCTGAGGCCTACATGGGTGCTACCCAAGTTTCCAGTCCAACCCAATCCTCCTGCTAAAACCCAGGATTCTGAAGCTACGGATACCCCAGAACCTATGCAACTCGGGCTAATGCATCCATCACTGACTGCAGAGGAATGCCAAAGACATCGGGTCCACAACTTCTGTCTATACTGTGGAGAATCAGGCCATTATGTGCGTTCCTGCCTGGCTAAGTTGCGTAAGTGAAGCTCTGTTTCCGCAGCTGCTCCTCCATCATGTTCAAATAGCTCAACTCACCTGGCTGTTCCCATTTCCTTCCAGCTTCCTGGAAGAACCGTGCGGGTGACAGCAATTATTGATTCAGGGGCCTGCATCTGCTTCATAGATTTAAACTTTGCCGCCCAACAACATATCCCATTACTACCAAAAGAACACGGACTAAACATTTTTCTTGCCGATGGACCCCACCAATCCATACTACGGTAACCAACCTTCATCAGGAATTGTTACGCATGGACTCTGATGTGGAACTTTCTCAAACAATTCTCCCAGTCTACCACGACTATCTTGATCTATTCATTAAACGGGGAACAGATACACTTCCTCCTCATTGATCCTATGACTGCTGGTCACAGTGATCACATGGTACAGACTGGGCCAATCACAGCTATACATTTTGGCCTAAATTTTGGCCTACAGAACAATTATTTCTTTGTTAATAACTTCCAGTATGTGCAGGTGGTATTCTAGCAACTGGCAGATTAATATTCAGATTTATATTTCAAACCTAGGGATACCAAACACAGCGTACCCTTGTCACCCAGGAGGGAAGATACTGCTTTCTTCTCTCTCCTAGGTGCTAATATAGTCATGTATGATCTTGTTGGGCTCGCATAAAAATGATCTATCCAAATATATACCTAATATTAATGTGCCCAGTTCCTGCTGAACTTTATGAATTGTATGTGAAATGGTTACATGTGAAATGGACGTTTTATGGCTTTCTCTGTATCCTAGAGCCCTAATGCCTAACAGGTCATGACTGAGTTATTGTTTTACGATCAGGCAGAGGAAAGTGGTTTTCAAAGCAGAACTCCTGCACCAGACTAATTAGCGGTTTACAGCTCATTTATCTGTGTTTTATTTAAGATAACAGGCCCTTTTGAAGTCCGTTCAACTTACAGCTACAAATTCCATTTCAAGAGGAGGGAGGAGAGGAGAGAAAAAATGGCTGAGACCTAAGAAGATGGCTGTCACATACAGCGTCTATGTCTCTATTGCACACAATCGTCACACAAATGGCTTCTGGGGGATGATAGTGATTCAGCCACAGTGCTAGAGGCAGCAGTCTTGGAATCATATGAAAGCCTGCAACTTCAACTGTACAGAGGGTCTGGAGCTGCGTTTCCTCTTACTGACACCCTGAAGGCTACCATGAAAACTCGGGAGGCAACTCAGCACATCCTGGCCCCTGCCTGCACGGTTGTCCCACCGGCCTCAGCATCATCCCAAGTTTCCTCAGTTTGCATCTGCAGTATACCTGATCCTATCATATTCCAAGGGTGTCAAAACTTTGGGGGATATAGTTGGGGGGGGGTACACTGCTCACATTTGATGATCTGAAGCATAATGCAGTAAAAGGAAAAAAAGGAACATAATGAGACTTTACTGGTACAGTATTGGACAGACTCGTATTTATAAATGTACATAATTATTTGAAATACATCTTACAATGACATCATTTAAAAATAATACATGGCTAACCAGCCCAAATAGTAATGGCATTGTCTTCTATAGCAATGTATCCTCCAAAGGTCCACGCATTTCGCTTGTTAGCTTCTTCAGGACCCAAAAATTGGAGATGAAGAGATCAAATGCCTGAGCTAAGAAAATATACATATATGCACACACGTAAATTATTAATCATACAATATAGATTCCACAAAAAACCATAACCTTAAAAAATAAACTGTTCTCCGCAAACTCACATATCGACATATGACATACGACATACGAGAGAGCATCCATATCCAATGCCCCTCCCAATGTCCCAACTCAAATGGTATCCTATTCCAAAGAACAAAGAGAGACAATACCAATGAAGGGGGAGTAAAGAAGGAGAGAGATGCTGAACCCAGAACACAAGGAACAATAAGTCACTTACTTAATCAAGAGACAAGTAATGGATATAATCTAAATATTTCAATACATGAAAATCAATATGGAATTATCCGCTTATTAGGAATTTCAAAAACATCCAGCACACCCTTCCCAAAAACCTACCTAACAGTCCTACCAATAAGGCAAGAGAAGGTGCATAGAAGATACAATGCTCAGCCTCAATATTTCGTGATATGAACCCACTCCTTTAGGTGGCTACATATATCAATACAAGATATCCTCTTTATCAGTGTAATAGAACAAAGAGAGCCATGCTCAAGAATCCCCCAATATCTCCTCTGTCTATCTTGTTAACCAATATGTCTCATACCTCTAGATCACTCCATGTCATAATCCACCCGCTGTATGTGCTTTCCAATGGTGCCAAGAGCAGTATGCGGTGGAGCGCTTAAATAATGTCATCCGCCGGAAACACATCATGAATCCCTTACATCACTTCAACCCTGATCAGACACAGGGCGGAAGTAAACCACATCCACAATCAAAATCGCGCATTGAGCATGCTCATACAAAACCTTACATCACTTCCGCCCTAATCATAGGGCGGAAGTGCAGCACATCCATAATCAAAGCATGCACAGCGCATGCGTGCTCACACTAGACTCTGCAGCCCAGCTTCACAATTTTATCTATAGCAGAACACTGCCAGGCAATCTGAAGCATAAATTTAACCTCCCCAATATGTATCTTTTCCACTACTAAAACATTCTTTCATTGCTCAACTTTGTTCCATTAGTATAGAGACTCGGCCTTCCTTGCTTGAAAACGTCCTTACAGATGAATCACTGAAAAAAGCAATGTCTGAATTATACAAAGAGCTTTTTCCAACTCCCCCTCCATCGGTAAATTGAGGGAAGTGGACGAAGGAGGTTAGGGATCTGGATGGAGAGGACTGGGATTATATGTGGACCTCTCCATTTTCACATTTGGTATCTTCAGGAGACAGACTGATCCATTTTAAATTCCTACACAGGCTATATTTTATCACTGTTAAATTGGCCCAAATGTATTTGCAGGTGTTCAAGGAGTCCTGGCATTGTTTGCACTCCCCAGAAACCTTTGGGCATATTTTTTGGGACTGTCCAGTAGCTCAGAAAATTTTGGAAGGACCTGTTACTTTGTATTACTAAGGTCACAATGCTACTAATTCCAGTGATCATGTCAGTCTGTCTTCTAGGCCTGGTGGAAGGCCTTGCTCCAACTAGGACCCAACGCACTATGATTAGCCTTCTGCTATTTTATGCTTGCAAAGCTTTGTTTTTGTATTGGAAAAAGCTTGAGGCTCCCTCATTATCTTACTGGAAGGGGTTGATGAACAAAATGCTTCCATTATATAGGAGCAGATGGTGTCCAAAGAAATTTAAGAAAGTCTGGAAGGTCTGGCTAGAAAGGTCTTCTACCTCTGGCTAACTTTGTGTACCTAAGGCCCTCTTGTTTCTCAGTCTGGACCTGTGTATGTATATGATAACACCTTGCAGAAACTTCTCTTGTCACAAGTTAGCCTGCAGTTTCTTGTTTGTGTATTCTTACCTCCTTGCTGCAGTGCTTTTCCTATACTGATTCCTTTCACATGTGTGGTTTGTCTGTGCTCACCTATGGGCGTTGCCTGCTATTCTCTGTGTTTTATTTCCTTCCCTTCTATTACTTCTTGGCCCACCTCCTAGTTTGCTTGTCTATATAGCACATGCTCAGTCTAACCCACTTTGCCTGAGCAACTTCTTAGTTCTCTGAGCTCCCATTTGTTGCTATTCCTATATCCTGTGTCTGACTACCCGTGTACCATTCCTGGCTTCGTCCACCGACTGTGCTTGTTTTCCACCCATCCTGACTTTGGCTTGTCTACTAGATTTCCTATTGTTTCCTGCTATAGTACTCTGTGCTCATGCGAGTGGTATCCGCATCCTCAGCTGGGTGTATCTGGGCGCTGCAACCTGGTTCCAGCTTGCTGCAAGTCCATTCCCACCATCAGGGGCCTGGTGAAGAATCGGGCTGGGGCTTGGAGTTCGTGCCATGGGGAATCCCGAGTTGGTTTACTACCATTGAAACCTGACATCTCTACCCTGACATTATCTATGCTACTCTTCCCCTGATTTGGGGACAACAATACCTATGAGCATCCTATCTTTTGTATTTCAATGTTTTTATTAATTTTTAAACAGTATAAAACAGAGGCAATAAAAGACACCCACGCAGGGGCTATCAATTGCACAGACAAAAAATGTAAAATAGAAAAACAGTGCTCTAACACCAACAGAGCAAAAGGTATGCCCACGCAGGGGCCATCAATGGCACATAAGTTACAATAACATTAATGTAACTCTGACTGAAACAAACGAAAGGCAGCTATCCACTGTCATACTAAAAAGAAACAGAGAAAGAAAGAAAAGAGTACAAAGAGAAAAAAAAAAAAACAAAATCAAAGGGCAGGGGTCCAAGAACGCCAATACCGAATGCCATCACATCCCCAGACTAGCCGAGGGGAGCGTGGGAAAGACATATTGCAACCACGGCTCCCATATTTTAAAAAATTTACGGTGGAAGTCATTGCAGATATTCAACATCTGTTCGTTGAGCATTATAGTGATCATACGATCCCGCACACCCTGAAGAGGGACAAACGGGCTCTTCCAGGCCTGAGCAATTGTTCTAGTGGCCGATAAAAACAAATAGGAAGCCAACGTCTGCTGGTGAGCCAAGAGGCCCGGCATGGGGCACTGAAGCAAAGCATACCGAGAATCCCAGCGTATGGAGAGATGGAACAAGGTGAAAAGGAGGCCAAACACACGAGACTAAAAATGAAACAGTCTCGGGTATGACCACCAGATATGCAATACATCTCCAAGATGGCCACAACCCCGAAAGCAGCGATCACTACAGGCAGGGTTTGCCTGGGTCAAGCGAGCCAGAACCCAATACCAACGAAACAATACTTTATAGGCTGCCTCCAGCTTGGTTGTATAAAATGAGCATTTAGCTATGAGTGACCAGACCTTATTCCAGTCTTCCGGATCCACAGCCACTCCCAGGTCACGCTCCCACTGAACAACATATGACAGAGAAGTATGCGACGAGCGTCTGTTCAAAGCTGCAAAAAGAAGAAAGATAAGGCCCGGGGCGCCCGGACGCTGCTGGCAAAGCTGTTCAAACGCAGATTTCTAATACGGGAAAGCAGAAAATTCTACCGGGGGGACATTCCGGGACTCCCGAAGAGAATTCCACGTGGGGAAGGACTGAAAAAAGTGTCGCACCTGTGAAAAACCATTGATCACCCACCAAGAAAACGCCCTCGGTTGATCTAAACCCGGTGGGAAAAGAGGGTTGTTAATAATCGGGAGCAAAGGCAGGAAAGGTGACATCAGGCCACTGGAGTAACGTACCGAGTCCCAGACTTGTAAGCCATGGAGCAACATCGAACTCAGTGTCCTAGGGCACAGGGCAGGGGGAAGCCATAGAAGCGTTGATGTTGCGATAGGGGCACAATTAGGTAGTTCCAGCAGGACCCAGAGAGGAACATCAGAGGAAGCATGCAACATAGACAGTGTGTAAATCTGGCTCGCCTGATAATACCTAGTTACATTAGGCACCCCAAGACCACCCTGGAGTCTATGAACAAAAAGCGTATTTCTGGAGACTCTGGGGCGCTTATCGGCCCAGATAAAACGCATAATCTTTGCCTGAATCAACCGAAGAAAATGAGGGGGAACCTGCACCTGGAGGTTGCGAAAATAATATAACAATTTCAGCAAGATGGTTATTTTCACTGAATTAACCTGTCCTATCCAGGACAGGTGCGAAAATTGCCAAGAATGCATAAGAGAAGATAGGGAGCTAAGCAATGGATAATAATTTGCAGCAAACAGAGAGTCATAAGTGGGGGTCAAGGGAATGCCTAGGTATTCAAGAGAAGAGGAGGCCCATCTGTAAGGGAAGTGGGACTGTAGGCGCGAAACCAAATCTGAAGCCAAAGTAATATTGAGAGCGACAGTCTTATCCAAGTTAATATGGAGAACCGAAATCAAGGAAAAGCGCTCAAGAACCTGTTGCAAATTAGGAAGCATCGTTAGAGGATTAGTGAGAGTCAAGAGGGCATCATCCGCAAAAAAGTTCAGTGTATGAAACCCCCGATGCATAGCAATCGGTCCGGAGCGCTAAAGCCAGCGGCTCAAGCACCAGGACAAAGAGAGCGCTGGGGACAAGGGGCAACCCTGTCCCGTCCTTCGCCCAATAGGAAAGGGATCCGAGAAATACCCAGCGTATTTAATGGAAGCCGAAGGAGAAGAATACAAGGCTTGAATCCAAGAAAGAATAGAACCCCCAAAACCCCAATGAGACAGCACAAACCGCAGATATTCCCAGGAAAGAGAATCAAAGGCTTTATATATGTCTAAGGACAGTAAGAATCCTGAAATAAAATTTGTGTTTGGTCCAATGCAGGGCCCATTCCGCCTCCAAAGAGGCAAGTAAGTCCAGAGCGTCCCGAGCGCGTTTGTGGACCGCGCTTGGAGATGACTTCCAACGCGCATCCGCAGAGGCCAGGAGAGAATGAAGCTCCAAAAGTCGGCGCTCCCACTTCCGGACCGCCGCCAGCTGTATAACCTGACCCGCACTGTGGCCTTATGTGCCTCCCATAGGGGCATCGCCGAAGAGACCGATCCCGAGTTTTCCGTGAAGTATGTTCGTAAGAAAAATTCTATTTGTTGGCAGGTAGTCTGAGTGGTCAATAAAGAGTCATTGGTGCACCAATGAACAGGGCGCCATTCCGACCCAGAGAGGGCAAGGAGGAGTACCAAGGGATCATGGTCCGACCAGGGTGAGGAGGGAATAGCAATCCGCTCGACCAAGGGAAGCTGCTGAAAGTGCATAAATATATGGTCAATTCTACAAAAACTGGCATGAGGATTGGAATAGAATGTAAAGTCACGCTCAGTAGGGTGAAGTTCCCTCCAGACATCCGCCAGCCCCTCCGTCCGCAAGAGAGAGCGCATACGTTCCTCCAGCACTAAGTCGTGAGAAGGGGCCTATCCAATGTGGAATCCAAAGTAACATTTGAATCTCCCAAAAGAAGAAGACCCTTGGAGTGTCGGGAAACAATGGTGCAAAGATGAGAAAAGAATTTGTGCTGAAAGCGATTAGGTAGTAAGACAAAAGTAACCTTCTGGTCCCAGAGGATGCAGATACCTGCCCGTGGGGTCCGCTATATTCCGAGCACAGACAAAAGGGAGATTGTGTTTGAAAGCTATCAGTATACCCCGACGCTTCTCAGGAGCCGAGGCTGTGTAAAAGGTGGGATAGTGAGGTGAAAGATAACGTGGAGCGGAGGACTGAGAAAACCTGGTCTCTTGTAAACACACCACGTCGATTTGTTGCGATTTGAGGTGATGAAAAACCTTAGCCTGCTTCTGAGGCGAATTGAAGCCTTGAACATTTTGTGAATGTACTTTCAAAAGGGGCGAGGTCATGGTGGCACCAGCGCAATACGCTCAGCAGAAAAAGCATAAAGCAGCCAACAATTTCCACTCCCAACTGCGATCGGACCGTGGCGTCCCGGAACCCTGCATAAAACAAAAACAGAAAAACCAGAGAAGAAAAAAAAACAAAGAAAGAAAAAAAGAAAATGACACAAGAAGTATATACAACAGTGCAATCGTGTCACGCCAATGGTGACATGCATCCTACACTTGAAGGATACCAGTTGTGGGTGGTTCTACCACCGGACACATGGCTGCAAATGACAACATCAAAAACATAAGCCTTCAGGGGGCAAAAGGCAATAAGGCAATTAACATAATATAACATGGTACCAAAATAATAAAACTGAGTCCCAGAAGCAAAAACCTCCGTGATGACCTCCCATAGAAACCCGGAGATCCTTGGGGGCCAGCCAACCTCCCCCCACCCAACCCGGGCCCACCAGGTCAACCTCCCACCCCGGAACCCGAGGGAACCATCACCCTACGCCACTATCGGAGACTCGAATAACATCACTCGGACCTAAAATAGGCCACAACATCAAAAAGTCACAATCCTTAAGTCCAGGAGGAGACCCCCCCCAACCAGGGATGGAGCCCAAGGGAGCAGGCCGGATCATCCCAACCTGGAATGCTAACAAACTGGGAAAGCCCTAAGGGCCAAACTCACAGTCTTGTCAGAAAAGTCCATCGGTGAAACGATACGTGGGAGGTCCAAGATGCATCTTCATCCCGGAGAAGAACAGGAAGGACTTGATCGTAGAGGGGTCTGAGGGAAGGCCCTCTTCCTGTTGGACGACCGCTCTCAGATGTGGCCAAGAGGAAGCGGCCTCGCCAGGGATCCAGATGAAGGAGCCGGGCTCTGATCAGCGGTTTCCACCAAAAGAAGGTGTAAGGATTTCAGGAGAGAATGGGCCTCCTTCGGTGTGGCAACAGAATGATTACAGCCCTGGTAGTTGAAGGTGAGGCGGAATGGAAAGCCCCAGGCGTATTTAATTCTGCGGTTCACTAGGACCGAAGTGAAGGGCTTCAACTGACAGCACCTCTGAAGAGGTCTGGGAGAGGTCCGTGAAGAGCTGGTAGCGATGCCCCTGGAAGCTGAGATCTGGGTTGTTTCTGGCTGCCAAGAGGATAGTTTCCTTAGTGCGGTTATAAGTGAACTTGATGATAATGTCCCTCGGGGGCCCATCTGATCGTCTGGGGCCCAATGCACGGTGTATGCGGTCAAATTCAAACCGGTCAATGGGAATAGTGGGTGTCAGCTCCTGAAACAGAGCAGTAGCAGTAGAAGTGAGATCTGTGACCGTTTCTGGGATACCTCTTAACCGCAGATTGCCGCGGCGCAAACAATTTTCGAAATCCTCAAGCCGGAGCAGCGCTTCCACCAATTCTTTTGAGGTCACACAAATCCTGTTCGTGATTTTCAATGACCGTGGCCGCAGCGTCCATTTATCTTTGAGATCGTTCGTCCGGTTGCCCAACTCCCGAATTTCTCGCGAAAGAAGACGGTCGGCCAGCTTGGAGGTAGCGGAGGACAATTCCAACTGCAGCATGAACTTGAAGCGGCGCAGGAGCTCAGCATCCCTCAAAGATGGAATGGGAGACTGCAGGGATGTCACTGATGCCAGGTCTTCCTCCCCTCTAGGGTCTGGCCCATCCGCGGGTAGCAGCGGCGGGGGACCCGAAATCGAGGCCGGGGCTTCATTTGCAGCCTCTGGCGGGAGCCGCAGACTCGCGGCCGGGGTCCTGGAAGCCTTCGGCGGCTGGCCCAAAATTGAGGCCATGGCTTTAGACGCGACCTCCGGCGGGTAGGCCGCAAATTCCGGCGCTGCCCGTCGGGCGCTGGGGGTACGGGCGGCCACTAATTTCTTGCCCATCGGGGCACTGAGGGACAAGGGGCCTGAGGAACAGCAGGGGACCCCCCCTGAGGGTCGGAAATCGGCCGATGTGTCCGGCGGCTGAGGAGAAGGTTTAAAAGGCAGCCATCCTGGCTGCTGCTCACGTGCGTCTCCACATCCTTTTGGATCCTCTCATTATCTTTCTTTTGAAGGGAGATTATCGATAATAGCTTCTTACAATCAGGCCCACAGAGGCTTTGGCATCTGGTATGGCCACCTTTCCCTGGTGGGAGTGCCTGGTTGAGGGGGGGTTTCTGTTTTCTGTTAGTTATTTACTTCAGGCCCTGCAAGGCCGTCTGTTTTTGTTTGTGTTCTGTTTTCAACTGTTCTAACTGTGTGTGTTATTACATACTTGTAATAGATAAAGCTTAATAAAAATAATTTTATAAAGCAAAAAAAATATGATTGCTTATTATAGTGATGATCAATGTAAAAGCAATCATTTTAACTGGTATGATTGTTTTTCATTCATGACTCATTGTTTATTATTGTGATTGCTGTGATTGGCTACAACTATCACATGGAACAGGGCTGCTGTGATTGGCCCTGTACCATGTAATCACTGTGAACATTGGCCCTGTACCATGCGATCACTGTGAGCAATCACAGAAATCACTATAGCAAGCAATGTTGTCATGAATGGCAGCCATTTTTGAAATTTGTTTCTTGTGATTATGTGCTTGCTGTCATTGGTCACAGTGATCATATTGTATCTGGGCCAATCACAGTGGCCCATAACCAAGCACTGTGATCCAGTGGACACAGTGGCCCTGATTTACTAAGAATTGAGTCTACCAGCAGATACTGAACATTCAGGCAGACTCAGTTAAATCAATCAAGACCTGTCAGTCTTCTGAACATCCGAGGGAGGAGCCTGAACATGACGGCATGGGAAAGCGTGGAGTAACCACTCTCCAACAGCCCTCCCGCCTTACCCTCCTTAGTGACCCTGAAGCTGCGGAGTAGTTATGCCAGAGACCTACCTGTGAGAGTGAAAGGTCCTGGCGGAGAGGTGGATGCCTAGCGGGGAGAGGTGATCCTGTGAGCGGGACGGAGGTCGGCTGGAGGTCCTGGATGGAGTGTTGGGTTCCCGGAGGACAGTGTGACGCGGTGATTACCACGTGACCAGCCGCAGAGCAGTGCTGGGAGGAGGAAAAGCCGGCCGGCGTTTTCGAAGGGAGAGAGAGGAAGCGGTGAACTGCCGGCTAGTCCCGTGGCCCCTGTGGATGCTGAGGCTTCGGAAAAGAAGACCCAGTGGAGTCCCCATCTGCGCCCCCAAGAAGTGGACATGATAAGATACATCTAAGATACATTTAAATGCCCCATAAGGATAATCATTAGCCTGCCTTAACAGAAGACAGAAGAGGAAAAGGAAGAAGGTGAATGAAAGCGGACAGGCTGGACGGGACTGGGGTTGTTTGTTTGGTATTGGGAGTGTGCAGTAGTAGGGGGAGACTCCTAGGAAACAGATTGGGGAAGGAGAGGAAAGGGGGGGGGGAGAGTTGTATTAAAGGGGTAAGGGAGGGTAGGAGTAACTCCTCCCTCCATTCTGCATGGAGGGAGGAGTTATAAAATTAAAAGAAAAGAAGAGAGGGTATGGAAGAGAAGAAAAATAGAAGAAAGATGGAAAAAGTACAATCTATAACTTACAATGTAAATGGGTTAAATTGTCCTGGGAAAAGATTTAGACTATTTAAGGAGTTACAACATAGAGCATCTTCAGTGGTATTCTTGCTGGAGACACATATGGAGTTAGAATCAAAAGTCAGGCTGAAATCTGGGATAACACTCCCAAATTTAATGAAGCGTTTGAAGGAATATGGGGAATTATCAAACTTGAAAATCAATATAACTAAGACGGAGATTTTGAATATTAATCTCCCAAATAGTGAAAAAGAAAAGTTACAAAGAGAATTCCCCTTTAAATGGAAGGAAAGAGAGTTAAAATATTTAGGAATAAAACTTACGACCTCATATCAGAACTTATATAAATTAAATTATATTGCATTATTAAATGAGATTAGGGAGGAGTTGAGGAAAATGGGAGGAGGAATCCCGACCTGGTTAGGATGCATACATTTGATAAAAATGATAATTATACCTAAAATCTTATATAAATTCCAAATGGTCCCTATTAAGCTCCCTGAGGCATATTTTAAGATAATTAAAAAACTGATAAAATATATATGGAGGAATAAAAAACCTAGAATATCCTATGACGTTTTAAGCAGAACTAGAGAAAAGTTGGGTAAAAATTGAAAATACACTGAGAGGAAGGATACTGAGTGAAATTGTATGGTTACCAGCACAATATAGAGAATTAGATGATAACACTAGTTTGTACACCTTGAATGTTTTGAGAGTTTGGAATGTGATGCACAAACAGATGGGATGGGATTTTAATTCACAATTAATGAGGAACACACAATTTTTTCCCCCAGGTTGGGAGAAGATGGTGGGAAGATGGACTAAGAAAGACAGTGCCCAGTTGAGAGACATAATGGTGGGGGGGGGGGGGAATTGAAGTCACTTAAGGATTTGGAAAAGGAGGGTGGAGAAGTTTTCACTAAGATAGATGAATGGAAGTATCACCAATTGAAACACTTTGTTAGGAACCTCCCAAAACCCCTGAGACCTAGAAAAGAGTGAAATCAATTTGAGAGACTACTTGAGTCAAGGGGAGATGGGAAACACGACAATATATAAGATCCTCACTGATTTAGACACAACTACAAAGCCAAAGTATATAGTTAATTGGGAAAGAGATTTGGGGGTGGAGATTGATGAGAACAAACAGAAGAAAATATTTAGATTAATTCACGAGAATGTATCTATGAGAGAGGTGGAAATGAATTACAAGTGCTTGACAAGATGGCATATTACACCGGAAGTGGAAAATAAGATGAGTGGTGAGAAGTCACTGTGGTGTTGGAGAGGATGTGGTGAGAGAGGCACGGTACATCATATATGGTGGGGATGCCCAAAAATTCAAGTGTTCTGGAAGGAGATAGTGAATTTAATTAGGAAGATAACTGAAATTGATGTTGGTTTGGATCCAGAGACTTGTCTCTTTCATTGTACAGAGTATTCTGTGAACAAATTTAAGGAGACGGGTATTTGGTATTATCTGAGCGCAGCAAAGGCGTTGATATCTAATTTCTGGCAGAAAATAGAAGTGCCGAGGGAGGAGGATTGGATGGAGAGAGTTGACCAGATCTGTAGGATGGAAAAAATAATTTATATGCAAGAAGACAGGATGGGACCATACTATTTGAGATGGGGCAAATGGGAGGAGTTTGAGTTAAAGTTGAAACAGAAGTAGACAGAGTGTATAGCAAAAATATCTCTCTTTCTTCTAATTGGTAGTGGTGAAAATATTGTAGGGTAGGTGACGGGAAGGGAGGTGGGAGGGATGGGATAGGAGGGAGTGGGAAAGGAGATTAGTAAGGAATAAAAGTTATTTGTTGGTTTTATGTGATTACACTGTTCAACAAATTTTTATTTTTTGCCAGTTTTGGAAACAAAAGGATCCATTTCTTAATGAATTTCACATTCTGAGTTCAAATATAACAATGAAATTTGTCAATTGGCTCTAGTTTTTCTGTAAACGGAAAGTTTTCTACTATAGGCGTAATGACTACATAATGCACAATAATTATATAGATAGATGTCTTTCCACAAATATAAAGCAAGTGATATTGACTACATAACAAAGCCTAAATGGCATAATATATTGCATAGGATTACCAAGAAAAATTATAGCCATAAGCTAAGTTGAATCATTTTAATACTTAGGATTCTCACTAGTTTTGTCTTCAGTTTGTGTCGGTTTTGCTTCTCTTGGCTTTTCTCTTGTATTCGAGGAAAGGGCTAACTCTTACAACTGTCCAGCAATAGTCAGCAAGCATTGATGGGCTCCATTTACCTTGATATCTTCTTTCCATAGCTGCAATGTCTTGATGGAAGCGCTCTCCGTGTTCATCACTCACTGCTCCACAGTTTGGTGGGAAAAAATCCAGATGCGAATGTAGAAAATGAATTTTTAGAGACATGTTGCAACCCAGATTTCTGTAAGTCTGGATGAGTTTTTCTACCACTTTCTTGTAGTCTGGTGTTTTATTGTTTCCAAGAAAATTTGATGTCACTGATACAAATGCTGTCCAGGCAGCCTTTTCCTTTCCACGCAACAGAGAAAGAAACTCATCATCATGAATAAGTTTACGAATCTGTGGCCCAACAAAGACTCCTACATTTATTTTTGCAGCACTAAGTGCTGGAAATTTGCTAATCAGGTACTGGAAACCTGCTTTATTCTTGTCCATTGCCTTAAAGTTTTTCATTAATCTCAACTTGATGTGTAATGGAGGTAATAAGATCTTATTGCTGTCTACAAGTGCTGGATAGTTAACATTTTTTTCTCCAGGCTGCAATGACTGGCGTAATGGCCAGTCTCTTTTGGCATAGTGCATTTCTCTCGCATGACTGTCCCACTCACAGGGGAAGCAGCAGTACTTAGTATATCCACCTTGAAGTCCAAGTAGGATAGCAATCACCTTCAGGTCACCACAAATCGACCATTGATGTTCATCATAGTTGATGCACCTTAAAAGCTCTTTCAAGTTTTCATACGTTTCTTTCATTGAAACTGCGTAAGCAACTGGAACTGACGGCAGCTGATTGCCATTATGGAGCAAAACAGCTTTAAGACTCGCCTTTGAAGCATCAATGAACAGCCTCCACTCATCGGGATCATAGCATACGCCGATGGCTGAGATTAAACCATGAACATTGTTACATACAGCAATATCACCTTCCTTGACGAAGAATGGGATCAGATCTTTCTGACGATGACGGTAGAAAGACGTACGAACATCACTTGCTAGGAGATTCCACTGTTGTAGTCTTGACCCCAAAAGCTCTGCCTTGTTCTTCGGAAGATCCAGGTCTCTGATAAGATCGCTCAATTCCACTTGTGTAATGAGGTATGGTTCAATGGGTGTGGATGGAAGAAAGTCTGGGTCATGTGAGGTTGACGACTACACGCTTCAGGTTCTTCCTCACTTGACTCAACCACGAAGGATTCTGGTGCTTTAGGAATTGGTAGGCCCTCTCCATGAGGAACTGGACGTATTGCCGATGGAATATTTGGATAGTGTACAGATAACTTTTTCTTCTTATTTAGCCCTTTTGTTGGAGGCACCATAAAAAAGTAACAATTAATAACATGATCTGTTGGCTCTCTCCAAATCATTGGCACAGCGAAAGGCATAGATGCCTTTTTTCCATTCAACCATTGCTCCAGTGCCGTCCCACAAGAATTGCAGCATATATGTGGTGCCCAGCTCTTGTCCTGGTCTCCTATCTTGCAGCCAAAATACAAGTTGTAGGCTTTCTTAATCATTCCTGTTATCCTCCTTTTTTGTGAGATAAAAGTTATTTCACCGCAGATATAGCAGAAATTATCTGCTTTATTCACACAAGTTCGAGGCATTACTGAGTAGCCTATATAAGCATAAAACGAAATGTAAAGACGCTGTCGAACTACAATCAGCTACAGATACTGCAGCTTTTATGCAGTGAAGTGATGCAATTAAAGGCTAATATTGCATCATCTCAGTATACATGCAATTTTCTATTGGTCACCAGTATGAATTGCGCAATATGCAGCTGAAGTTGCATCATAATTTTGAATGGCTTACGTCATTAGATGGGTGAATATATCATGGAAACTAGAGCCAATCAACATTTTTTAGGGTCATTTTCGTTTTCAGCACCCCAAAATTATGTAAGATTAGCTAATTTTATGCCCAAAACTTTTTACCTGTTGAACAGTGTTATAAGTGTAATATGTATTTATTTGAAAAATTTAATAAACATTTAAATAAAAAAAAAAAGACGTGTCAGTCTTCTGAAAGGCATCTAGCAAACTCATTAAAAAGTGTCTACTTTGTAGACTCTTTCCTGCTAGTAAATGTGCAATCGCGTCTGGCACATTTTTAGGTGCAATACTGGATATGTTCGCTAGGTGGTGCACAACCACAGGTTTTGTCCCCCTGGCGTTTTTGTGTTTGCATATGAGAATACTTATAATTTAAAGTAAAAGTACACCTATATTTTTTTTGGGTTGCTGTTTCTCCAAAATGATCAGACAACTAATGCATTTCCTAATGAATGTCATACATTCTATTTTCAAATGTCAAACATTTTCACACTTATATCTCAAATAATTGGGAATGTCTAGTTCTAATTTTCCCAAAATAATAGTGCAGCGCTATAAATGCATGTTATCAATCATAAACGCATGTAAAATAAAAAAAGTGCAAATAATTGCAATAATGATGTAAACTGGTAAATGGCGCTAAAAAAAGTTCATATAATCATTCCTGAATAATGGAATGTCATTCGTGTGAGAGTACCAACTCAGAGAGTGCCTATGAATGGCACGTGTTGTTTATCCGTGACGGACAGTAGTGCAGACGGTTTATCAGTGACGGACAGTATGACGGATGCTCCTCAATGGTGGTGGCGTGACATGAGCAATAGGGCTCCACTCAATGCATTTTGTGTACCAACACGCCCTCAGGGGCACACCAATAGGACGTGTTGGTACACGAAATGCATTGGGTGGATCCCTATTGTTGAGGTCACACCGCCGCCATTGAGGAGCGTCTGCCATCTTGGTACTCACTTTGCTGTTATTTTTATTACTCCACGTGGATATTTTAAATTGTTACTCGTTACCATTATAATAAAGTACTACACTAATAAGCACCTTTCTGGCTCCAGTGGCTGAGCTAATTCCTCCCCAGGACCATTTTGGCACCCACCCTGATGGATGGAGTTGGATGACTAACCCATAGCTGCCAGCATACTGCTGCACCCCCAGATGTGTGATGTGTATAACCCATGCGCATTAATACTTTTGTTCTGGTGAGTGTACACCTGTCCCAAGGGTGGATTACCTTTCACGACTCCATGCACTACTGTCCGTCACAGATAAACCACATGTGCCATTCATAGGCACTCTCTGAGTTGGTACTCTCACACAAATAACATTCCATTATTCAGGAATTATTATATGAACATTTTTTAGCACCATTTACCAGTTTACATCATTATTGCAATTATTTGCACTTTTTTATTTTACATGTGTTGATGATTGATAACATGCATTTATAGCGCTGCACTATTACTTTAACATATTTCTATTCTGGGACTATTGCCAATACCCTGAGTGCTAGCTGCTACCTTCATATCTATACCTAGATTTATATTTATCTTGTGTAATACCATTTTAGTAGTCTATATAATTTTACCAGCGCTTGCTTTATCATTATTTTTAAACAATATAACTATTCTACATTGCAGCTCAAACTCTGTCTCCTACAGTGGCTTAGTGGTTAGAACTCAGAACTTACAGCACGTGGGTCATGAATTCTAAACCCAGTCATGGCTGCATCTCAGTTTGCATGCTTTCTCTGCATGGGTGTGTTTCTGCCAACACTCTAAAGACATGCTGTTAGGTTAATTGGGCCTAAAATATGTGAAAAAACAGCCATTTAAAAAAAAAAAACGAAAAATCAGTCGTTCAATCGGCCAACGTTGCCACCAACGGCAAAAAAATCTGCCAGTTTACGGCTGGCATTTTTACTTCTGTCCCTTGCAGAGAGCTCCACTATTATATTTTACATGAAAAGTATTGAGGTTGCAACATTGTATTCATTTCGGACACAGATGTTTTTATTCGGATACAAATAGATACATTGTTGCAACCACAAGACTTTTCATGTAAAATATAATAGCGGACTGGAATTCTTCTTCTTTGCGTTTTTTACGTTTCTCAAATTCTGCACATGGCAGCGCACAGTGCTGTTCACACTGAAGCTAACGCATTGCATCATGGCAAAACTGGCGCCTCATGTCGAGTCAGGAGGAGTTAAAGCATCCCATTCAAGTCTATGGTGCCGCTCCTCAAATGCCTGGCAGACGTTTGCGGTGTGGTTGCAAGGCATTTTCGGAGCGTCAATACCATTTAACTTCATTACAGGCATTTGTGGTGCAGTTTTAACACTTGGTAAATGCTTATCACATGCCTCAAAACTGCACATAGGGCGTTTGGGGAGAATTTGAGGAGCGTTAAAAACACTTCCCAAACACTATAGGGGCGTTTGGCAAGAGTTAGAAATAAAGTCAAGTGTGAACGAGCTCTTAAACCTCTCTCCTTATACAACTTGACCCCCTCCCCCACCCCCCCTGTCATCACCTGTTCCATCTGCAAATGGATGTATCACTCTTTTTATTTAATTATTTATTTACTGATCACATTAATGTGTCTCATTTCCTATCACCTCCAGCTCAGATCTCACATTATTATATGATTCCTGATTGTATCTCACCACTAGTCTGATTGAATTCACAATTACTGGTCAGTCCCGTTCCCTGACCTAATAACCTTTAGGGCCAGTTCACACTACATGTGTTTCAGTTGCTTTTTTTGCATCCAAAACACACAGAAAGAAGGTTATATGGTTGTCAATGTCATAGTTCACATCAGCGCTTGCAGTTCCAGTGCGTTGCAGGTGCTGCCAAAAAAGTCAAACAGGCTGCATTGTTTATGCATAGAACTGTACTGGAACGCGGTAAAACGCCCTGGAACGCACTAAAACGCACATGTCCCTAATTACATTTTAAAAAAAGAGAGGGGAAAAAATTAACTGGAATGCATAAAAAAATGCACTGGATTACGTCAAAAACGCATCCAAACTGCACTGGAACACACCAAAAACACATCCAAAATGCACTGGAACACACAAAAAACGCATCCGAAATGCACTGGAACACGCTAAACATGCATCAAAAAAGTGCATGCAAAAACGCATCTGGAACACATCTAGACTGTTTCTATAGTGTGAACTGGGCCTTAGGACTTGTTCACACCATTTGTGGTGCAGAAACGCATGCAAGAGCACGCATTGTCCAGCACAGCAAAGAAATGTAATGCCCTCTGCAGATGTGCGCAGGTACCATGATGAAAACTTAATTGCACCTCCACATGTCTAGTAAACACAGATGCATTCACAGCCACCAAAACGCATGGCACCACACTACTGTGCGGTTAGATGAGACACACTTTTACAATAACATGGCTGCAGTATTTTTGCATGTTCCCACACGTTAGGCAGCCCATTGAAATTAATGAGCTGAGGAAAAAAAAGTAAAAAATGCCCCATTCACACAGGTCCTCTGTCCTGTACAGCATGAATGAGTGGGTTGTTCATGTGGCTGGAGCCACCTGTTACACTATGGGGACACAGCAGTTGTATGCGTGGGAAAGTGGCCCTGAATGCTCACTGTCTGTGTTCAGGACTGTACACCTGCACCCATATGCTTGTCAAATTATGACCTGCAGCATTTCCATTGTGGAAAATAGGTTGCCTGCAAACGGCGATAAGCACAAAAACAAACCACTGATTCCCATTCTACAGGCCACAGCACCCATGTGAATGAGCCCCAAGACCTCAATTACACACACAGCTTTATTTATGAACTCAGTACAGTTTTATCATTTTGATTTCACAGGAATATGGTTGGGATTATGTCAATTAATGTTTTTAGTGTATTTTTACCATAAATATAATTTGGATATTTTCTCTGGCAGTGGGGGACTGTCAGATATGCTGTATGGGGCCCCATGATATCTAACAGTGGCCTTGGGTCGCTTGTGTCTGTGCCACCTGTATAGTTAGGAAGAACCTTGAACCTCTGCTATGTACCTCAATGGATCTAGGAATTGGACATGTTTTCAACTGAAAATACAACAATTATTTGTAATGTTTCCCCGGCAAATGAGGATCAGCTCCTTGGTGGAGAACAGCAATCTCGCCCAGATGTGGTCTGGAATTCCGGGGCTTACTGGATGCTGACGTTTGTGGAGAAAATTAAGTCACGAGCGCTGTAGTGAGTGTATGGGGAACAGGAGACTGTTATACCATTTGCTGTTTTATGCTGTTATACTGGTGTCGGTGAAGACACCCTTTTTGTGAGTGTAAATCTTTATTTTTTTTTTTTTTTTCCAAAAAAACGTTTTATTGAAGTATGAAAGGTAAACAAATGATAGACAGATACGGATCGCAGTCCGTGCAAAATTTCTTGTACGTTCTCCCGTAACGCAGACGGGATCAAGACAATATATTAATTTGTAGAACATCAGAGGACGGAGTTCCACAGTAAGGCAAAAGTGATAGACGTAACCATAGTAATACTGACAGCAGCAAGTACTTTAGATAATTATGTTATACACTAGGCTCTATGTAAGGAGAGTACACATAAGCGGATTCTGAAGTGATCGACAAAAGTATCCTCACAAGGCATCTATGACATATATTTCCATCTCTAAAAAATGTGGGCTACTGTTGTAGAATATTGTTACATCTGTATAGCTATGAGTGTTCCGTACCGAATGAGAATAATAGCTAATTAGATTATGAGAAAAGCGGGTGGTAAATCTTTATTAAATTGTTGGATACTTTTAAAAAAACTGGCTGCACCATGATTTTTCTCTTTCATTCCCAAACATGACCTCGGTGGAGAGATATAAAAAGAGAGAGTGATATAATGCTCCTGGAACCATTATATTGAGTGGTGGATACCTACCTTATGGATGAATGTGTAGCTATTGATCATCACACCTGAGAAGTTGATTCATTGCATCTGCTCCCAGAGCAAAAAGCGTTTTTTGCTGATCTAGAGATTGATCAGCATGGAGCTCTGGTGAGTTACCCAACTTTACTTTTGGTGGTGGATTTTGGCACAATTTCTTTGAGAGCACCTGAATTTGGAAAGGATTTATTTGGACATTTGAAGAAATTCAGAATTGGACATTTTTGTTTTTTTTTTATATATTCACAAATTTAATTATTTAAATTACTTATGTTTTGCACATAATTTTGATATTTTTTGATATTAATTGATAATAGATATATATATATCTTTTGCACTAATGTTTCTACACTAAATTAGGAATAGTTTGTGGTTTTAGCGCATTCCTTGATTTAAGTTATAGCACTAAGAAATTTATTTGGTTTCTTTGAGGTGGAATTGCTGCTTTAAAGTATTAAGGGTGTGGCGCTTTTATTACACTTGTGATAAAAAATAGATTTGCAAATTACCGCGAAGCTCTCCTAACTACACTCCCCACTACCACTTCCGGTTGTGTGCAAATGTCCTTCCACAAACTTCATGGCGTATTTCCGGTATGACAGCTGCTCTAGCGCCTCCTCCAACAGCTGTCTTGGCATTTATTTGTGCACCATAGCAATTTTACATGCGGCTCCATTGTGTATATGACATTAGCAAATATATGTTTGCAGTTCTATTGTGGATTTGGCATTGGTGAATGTATGCTTGCAGCTATACTGTGTATATGACATTGGCGAATATATATTTGCCAGTAAAGGCCCAAAGTCAACATAAATTGGGGGGCCCAATTTATTACTGTTAAGAGGATTGTAGAAAAAGAATAGCTAGCTGGACATTGAACACGACCTATTCATTGCTACATAACATGGTCTTGTGGCGCAATAGGGGGCTTTTGGTTTGTTAGTTTGGACATACTTGCATATGTGCGTACAGTGAAGATGCTAATTTCCTTGCGATTTGCAAGATATCTGACACAGATATCTATGCAAATCATAACAAAAGTAGTACATGTACTACTTTAGAAATCAGTGTCGGAAACGCACCCATGTGACTGCTCTAATAGCAGACAATAGGGTGCGACTTGGCATACGATTTGCAAGTCGCATGCCATGCAAATCGCATGCCAGGTCGCATCCAGGGTGCACGATTTCAGGTGCAATTTGGGAATTGAAATTATACGTGATATGGGATCTAATGAATGTGGATGTGAGTGTCTTAACGTAAGCGATTTGCTGCAGCACAATTTCAAAAGTAGTTCTTGTCTAACTTTTTCAGCATTTTGTAGCAGTTTCACATATAGACTACAATAGAAGCCGCAATGCAAAACACAATTGAAAACGCAATAACTCATTGGTAAATCTACAGAAAATACGGTGAAATTGCCAACAAAAAGCACAATTTTAAATCGCATCTAGTGTGAACCAAGCAGGTAATTCAACAAAGGAAATAAATCTTTGAAGGCATGCGGTATCTGCATGCTCGGATAAGGGTCTGTTATGGATTTGGGGGGGGGGGGGACTCCATGCCATTATTTTATTTTTTTTTTTTTAATCCTTTTCTCTCTCTCGCTCACTCTTCTCATGGTTTGACAAACTTTCCCAAAAGGAGGTGGAGTGCAAACCAGCATATCCAATCAATCATTAGTCCAGGCCCTTATCTCATCCCATCGTTTGACATTCACATAAGGTGCAACTTTAACGGTGCTTGACCAGACAAGGCCTCATGTTAATTCACATTCTAGGGATCATTTAGACAGAAAGCAAAGATGCTGCCACCAGCACATGTATGTTAGGGTAGTCACACAGAGATCATGTAAATTCATTGTCATGGTTGGGATTCAAACCAACAACCACAGAGCTGTTGAACACTAATCCTGCCTGTATTTCTGTGGTGTGAATTAACCCTACATCCCTGGCAAGGTCAGTGTAACTAGCCAGATATTTCAAATGTGACACAAATGTTGAACTATGTTGCCAATTCAGATGTATGTTGGTTCTATGTATCCCAATACAAAGGATTGCAATACTAGTACAGGCGTACCTTGGCAAATATAATAGCGAAGTAATTACTTCTGTCCCTGCAGAGAGCTGTACTATTATATTTGACATTAAAAAGTATAGAGGTTGCAACATTGTATCTATTTGTATCCTAATAAAACCATCTATATCCAAAATGGATACAAATAGATACAATGTTGCAAACTCTATACTTTTTAATGTCAAATATAATAGCGGAGCTCTCTGCAGGGACATAAGTAATGTTTCAGCTGTCAGCGGGGTTCACCACTGACAGCTGAATTTTAAATAATTTCCGTCAATTAAATAAATAATAAAAAAAACAGCATGGGGTCCCCCCTCCCATCCATGCCAGGCCCTTCGGGTCTGGTATGGATATTAAGGGGTAACTCCACGCCAAAATTTAAAAAAAAACAGCGTGGGGTTCCCCCTAAAATCCATACCAGACCCTTATCTGAGCATTCAGCCCGGCAGGTCAGGAAAGGGGGGGTGCGCCCCCCCTCTTGAACCATACCAGGCCACATGCCCTCAACATGGGGGGATGCTTTGGGGCAGGGGGGCTCCCCCCCAAAGCACCTTGTCCCCATGTTGATGGGGACAAGGGCCTCTTCCCCACAACCCTTGCCGGTGGTTGTGGGGGTCTGCGGGAGGGGGGATTATCAGAATCTGGAAGCCACCTTTAACAAGGGGGCCCCCAGATCCCAGCCCCCCCCTACATGAATGAGTATGCGGTACATGGTATCACTACTCATTCACAAAAACAGCAAAAGTGTAGTGTAAAAAAACACAGTACAGGGTCTTTGACAAGTCCTTTATTAAAACAATGTCCCCCGAAGTAGATCCAACGTCAATCACGGCGACCCGAAAAAAGAAGAAAAAAAAAAGCTCCGCTCTAGACAGAGGCTACCAGCCTTATGCAGTGAGTGTCTGACAGTTCTTAAATAGGTAAGGGGCGGGGCCAGCCGGGGACATCAAGCATGTGATCCCACCCCATGTGACATCAATGATGTCACATGGGGCGGGGTCACTCAGATGATGTCCCTGGCTGGCCCCGCCCCTTACCTATACAAGAAATGTTAGTGAGACTGGCTGCATAAGGCTAATGAGCCTCGTCGAGTGCGGAACGGTTTTTTGTTTTTCATTTTTCGGGTCGCCGTGATTGACGTTGGATCTACTTCGGGGGACATTGTTTTAATAAAGGACTTGTCAAAGACCCTGTACTGTGTTTTTTTACACTACACTTTTGCTTTTTTGTGAATTAGTAGCGTGTACCGCATACTGATTCACGATGGGGGGGGCGGGATCTGGGGGCTCCTTGTTAAAGGGGGCTTCCAGATTCTGATAAGCCTCCCTCCTGCAGACCCCCACAACCACCGGCCAAGGTTGTGGGGAAGAGGCCCTTGTCCTCATCAACATGGGGACAAGGTGCTTTGGGGGGGAGCCCCCCTGCCCAAAGCACCCCCACATGTTGAGGGCATGTGGCCTGGTATGATTCAGGAGGGGGGGGGCTCGCTCGTCCCCCCCCTTTCCTGACCTGCCGGGCTGCATGCTCGGATAAGGGTCTGGTATGGATTTTGGGGGGGACTCCACGCTGTTTTATTTTTTAATTTCGGCATGGAGTTACCCCTTAATATTCATACCAGACCTGAAGGGCCTGGTATGGATGAGAGGGGGGGCCCCACGCTGTTTTTTTTATTTTTTTTTATTGCAGACCTTTATTTTTACATTCAGCTGTCAAAATAAATATTATCTAGTGTCAGGGGGGCGAGGAGCCAGACACACAAGGAGGTGTAATTAAACGTAGGTTTATTACACAGAAATAAGGCAAGAGTCTATGCAAGTACGACAGCAACAGCGGATGACTTGGTAGGACAGAATTTCCCCTGCCGAGGTCGTCTTCCAGGATAATCAAGTTGAGAACCAGCGGGAATCGTAGCCAAAGCCGGGGTCAGAAGCCAGGAAGAATGGTCACCAGAGCCGGGGTCAGAAGCCAGGAAGAATAGTCGCCAGAGCTGGGGTCAGAAGCCAGGAAGAATGGTCGCCAGAGACGGGGCAGAAGCCAGGAGGAGTCTTAGCCAAAGCCGAGTTGGTATCCAGGAGAGCAAAGAGTTAACTAAACAGGAGCTTGCTGCTGTGCAACAGACAGGACACGAATGTAATGGACAGCTGCAAACAGCAGACTTAAATGTGATAAGCCACCACCTCCTTGGAGGAGACGCAGAGGGCTGAAAGCATAAAGGATCCCACAATGCTTTGCAGAACTAAGATGGATGCCAGCACATGGAGCAGCACAAGCCCTGAGGAAAGGTAGGACCTTGATATCTAGACCTTCGAAATAAGTAAAATCATTACAGAAATAATTATAAAGGATAAGAAACAAAAATAGAATCAATAGAACTAAGAAAATCAAATTAGAATACATAAAGATATGCCTAGTGCTGTTTGTTAAACAAAGTAGACGTGACCGAGTGCCGGCTGTCAGAGGACTCCACACAGAGATTTACTATTGAACAGCGGCTAAAAAGCAAGCACCCACAGAGGATGTCTAAAATGTGTTCTGCACATGCGCATTTATATCGGACAAATACACTGCACAAGCGTCTAGTTCTTGACTGTGTCGACTTGCTTAAAAAAAAACTTTCTAACACATTTTACATTTTTTTTGGAAATGGCAGATATTGTTTAACTTGTTGCCGACCGCAGATAGCCGAATGACGGCTGAACTGCGGCCGGCCAGTTCTGGGTGGACGTCATATGACGTCCTCCCAGAACGCGCTCTCCTGCGCGCCCCAGGGGGCGCGCACCCGGCGATCTCCGTGATCGCTGTGTCCTGCGGACACAGCTGATCACGTGATGTGGTAAAAGGCCAATCACAGCGGCCTTTTACAACGTGATCAGCGGTGTCCAATGACAGGCTGATCAGAGGAAAATGCAAGTGCCGCTTCTCGGCTGCACTTTCCTCACGCTGTCAGATCGTGAGGAAAGTACTGCCGAGAACTGGCAGTTGTCAGAGCGGGGATCGGCACCGATCATCAGGGCACTGATGATCAGTGCCCTGATGATCGGTGCCCAGCAGTGCCACCCGCAAGCTCCGCCCACCTGTGCCCAGCAGTGTGCCCACTAGCTCCGCCCACCTGTGCCCAGCAGATCACCCACCTGTGCCCAGCAGTGCACCCACCTGTGCCACTCTGCAGTGTCACACACCTGTGTCCAGAAGTGCCACCCACCTGTGCCCAGCAGTGCCACCCACCTGTGCCCACCCACCTGTGCCCACCCACCAGTGCCACCCACCAGTGCTGCCAGTCAGTGCCACCAGTCAGTGCCCAGGGGTTGTGCCAGTCAGTGCCGCCAGTCAGTGCCCAGCAGTGATGCCAGTCAGTGCCGTCTATCAGTACCCATCATCAGTGCCGCCTATCAGTGCTGCATATTAGTGCCGCCTATCCGTGACACCTCATTAGTGCTGTCTATCAGTGCCGCCTATCCGTGCCACCTCATTAGTACTGCCTATCAGTGCCCTTTAGTGCTGCCTATTAGTGCCCATCAGTGCCGCCTATCAGTGCCCATCAGTGCTGCCTCATCAACGCACATCAGTGAAGGAGAAAAATTACCTGTTTGAAAAATTTTATAATAGAAACAAAGAAACTTTTTTTTTTTTTTCAAATTTTTTGGGCTTTTTTTATTTATAGCGCAAAAAGTAAAGCGCCCAGTGGCGATTAAATACCACCAAAAGAAAGCTCTATTTGTGAGAAAAAAATGATCAAAATTTCATATGGGTACAATGTTGCATGACTGCGCAATTGTCAATCAAAGTGCGGCAGCGCTGAAAGCTGAAAATTGGCCTGGTAAATAAGGGGGTATAAATGCCTGGTAGGCAAGTGGTTAAAGTGAAGTCCTGATATTTGGCAAAGCAAATTTCAATGTGAACATGTTTCTGCAGTGATTTTTCATGGTGTTAGACGTGCCTCTTAGCAAGTCTGCTTTTTGAGTCTGATTCCTGGTCTGCGTCTCGTTAGTAAATTCGATTTGGCGTCTACTTGTTGATGCTTCTCTTTAGTAAATCTCTTAGCGGGGTAAAAGTAGACGGTCGCTAGTAAAAAGTAGATGTTCGCCCACAGAAATGCGCCTAGGCACAATAGTAAATCAGGGCCATTGGGTCACATATTGTGCTGCTGCATACCCCAGGGGGTATTAACATTGGCCAGACCGTAAGTGGTTAAAAGTCATAGGTCAGCAATGACAATAGGAGACACAGAGGCATCAGTGACCCCCTCCCATAAGTTCTTACCAGTCCTTAGGAAAGAATTCAGGCCATTTTTAAAACAATCTACTGAGCTGGCCAGAACTAGCTATTGAGGGAGTCTATTCCACATTTTCCCAGGTCTTACTGTGAAGACACCTTCTGTATTTGGAAGTTAAATATCTTTTTTTCCAGACGAATGCCCCCTAGTTCTTTGTGAATAACCTTAAGTTGAATAACTACACCATGTTCACTATGTGGACAACTTATTTTTTAAACCAGTGTAATGGCTTAATTGTGTAGTTAAGTAAATGCAGTGTCGATCACTGTCATTCTGCTGGCACCTTCATTGTGGTCCTGCAAGCTGGAAGTCTTTGTGCAGAGTGAGGCTGAGAGTGTCACTGTCATGTATTGGTGACAGCTTGGTGTGAGTTTGTGTAGTAATAGGGAGTTCCCCCGACACTGAAAAGCAGATGTGTAGTTATGGGGAGATCTTCCTGACACTAATTAGCAGATATGTGTAGTAATGGAGAGATCCCCCTGACATTGAAAAGTGGATGGCCATGGCAGGTGAAATGAAACTCATATGAGGCTCTGATTGCTCATTGCATTAAGATCAGGTTCCCCCATATATGATCTCTTATAATCTCATCTATTTTTCTAGTTACCAGACAAAACATAACATGTTTAGTAATGTTTTATGAAATGACTATTTCATGGCTAATAACAGAGTGTGATAAGAGCCAAGAATTAGACAACAGTCCGGGATTGGCTATTCACAGAGACAAACAGAATATCAATATAATTACAATATTTAGACACCCTGTCATCAGAAGTGTCTAATAAATTTAGTTCTTCTGGGTACTAATTTACTCAGGCCAATCTGTAGTTTCCAACACTTGGTTTGTCCCCTAGGTTAAGGGTGGCTGTGGTTCCCTGCTGCCACCACTGGGTGTAACTGGCACCCAGGGCAATAGTTATTGGAACGGTGAAAATCTTGTTCTCAATAGAGCATGTGTGTCCCTTATGGCCACCATTAGGAGGTTTCTGCCAGAGGTGCATGCTGCAGGAGGCATAAAATGTTTGGGGAATGCCCTGGTGAGCTCTTTCCCCCCGACTGTGCCCTGGGGAAGGTGTCTATAATGTTTTGTGCTGAGAAGGCCAGAGTCTGGTTGCAGCCTAGCTCAAAAAATCTCAAGCTGTCCTGCCTGTTCAAGGAGGGTACAGCAATCAAGGTGGTTGAGCCAGAGGATGAAAGTCTTCATGGATGGGGATTGGTGTTTACCCTCAGAAGATCTTGGCACTCCCTTGGATAGAAGAGAAAATCTGGTGGCGTCTGAAACCCTATTGCAGTAAGAGACCTGAATCCTAATTCTTCCTGTGAGCTGGAGCAAATGACCTCTAAAAATAGAGTAAAGTGACTGACGCCCATTGTTGTTGTAACTATCTCTATTGCAGCCATAGATCCATCCTAGAGTAATGCTCCTCCTTGTGCTAAAGGTAAATCATCCTCTACCCCAGTCAGGAGGGCCTCTACAATTATTATTACTTTGTATTATTTTTGTAGTTTAGATATAAAACTACCCCAGATGAACTATTGTTTTAGTCAGTCCTGATATACTCACTGTAATTCCTCCATCCGTCTTGTTGTCAGAGCTGCCATCAGATCACTGAAATTAGGACCCTCCAGATTGTTATATGGCAGGTTCAGTGCCCATAGTGTTTATTATTTTTTATTCCAGATGCCAGGTGGGGGCACGAACTATCTGTCAGGTGATTATTATACAATCTGTAGAAAAATAAAAGAATTTTAACAGGAAAAAATTATATTATGATATCTTATATTCTGTTTACTGTAGCTCTGCTAAGAGCTCTGTACTCATAGCTGCCTGTGACCTGCCAGCCTGCCAAGAGCGTGCTGACTGTCTACCAGACAGTTGTGCCTGCTGCCCTGCAACATGATTCAGCCTGCATCTGAGTACACACAGACTTCTCATCTGCAGCCTCCTTGCCAGAACTGCCAGGCACTCATGCCACTCCAGGCTCCATTACTGGGTACATGACAGGAAGATACCCTGATCCTGAAAAGCAGATTTTCATGTTAGGTGACTGGGAAGCTCATATGAGGCAAATTAAGCAGTTGCTTAAGGCCTCATGCTCACAGGGGCCTCGTGGCAGCCTAATTTGCCTAACGCATTACCCCAGTTTTGAGGGACAGGGGACCTTAATGCCAGGGCCGTCTTATTGAGCTTGCATCCCTGAGCACTGCCCAGAGCCCCAGGTGCTCATGGGGCCCATTAGGGCCAGACAAATTAGCTCTGCAGCAAGGCTTAGGAGTTGGGCTGATCAGGCCCCGGAGTCTGGAGGATGGCAACATCTTCTGTTCCGCCTGCCAGCTGGACTGTTACCACCTATCCTGAGCCTCCCTGAGTGGCTGTGCCTGTGATCAATCATTAACTGTAGCAAACTTGCTCATCAGTGATGGACCAGAGTTCCCCTTTTTTTAATTTTATTATTAGACGTATTCCTCTATCCTTCCTTCCCTACCCCCTCCCTTCCTGAGAAGCACAGGGACAGATGTATGTGTGTTAAAAAAAGTCACTGGCAGGCTGGAACAGCAGGGGGCCCAGAACTATAAAGCCCCCCCCATGAAGCCAGAGACTGGTTGTCCCAAGGCCTGTGAAATCTCACCCCTCCTAATCAAGATAAGATAGTTTTTTCCTGGACTTGAAAGAAGTTGGAACCTGCTAAAACCGACCAGCCAGATGACAGGAGTTAATTGAACATTCCTCAGGTCAGCTGTCACCTATGTTTCATATCAAGGAATTATGAAGCTGTTAGTTTTAACTGAGAGTCCGCTGACATCCTGCCCAAAACAGGGTATTGGCCAGACTCAGAGCCACCCCCCCTTTGCCGGGGGATTTTAAAAAAGACAGGCTGGCAAGCCTAGAGGGTAAGCAAAACACATCTCCTGATCTTAACATCGTAACAGAGGAGATCAAAGACCCTTTCTGCTCCGCAACTTGGATCTGCTTACAAACCAAGGCGTATTGGCTAGAGATGAGCGAATCGAAGTAGCCGAAGTGGAATTCGAGTCGAATATCGGAAAAATTTCGATTCGCGCCGAATCCGAAAAATAGCCTAATTCGGACACGCGAATCGAAATTTTTCCGAAAATGGCGGCTGACATGTGCGGCGACGGAGCGGGGATGTCTGGGAAGGCGCGCAGACAAGGCGCGCTGACCCATAATGCATTCCTCAACGACATGTGATCGCATCAGCCAATCAGCAGCCAGCCAGCTAGCACTGTGTAATGGTCGAGCTATAAATAGCGGCCATTTTGGAATTCCTCATTTGCCTGCAGTCATTGAACAGAGGCAGACCGCTCTGTATTAGGGACAGGGACAGAGTTAGGGCCACAGAAACGATACTTGGGGACAGAGAAACGATACTTAGGGACAGAGAACTATTACTCAGGGACACAGATTTGTTAATTAGGGCCACAGAATCGTTACTTAGGGACAAAGAAACGCTAGTTAGGGACACAGAATTCATACTCAGGGACAGACAGAATTGTTACTGAGTGCCAGAGAATTGTTACTTAGGGCCACAGAAACGTTATTAGGGCCACAGAATTGTTACTCAGGGACAGACAGAATTGTTACTGAGTGCCAGAGAATTGTTACTTAGGGCCACAGAAACGTTATTAGGGCCACAGAATTGTTACTCAGGGACAGACAGAATTGTTACTGAGTGCCAGTTAATTGTTACTTAGGGCCACAGAAACGTTATTAGGGACACAGAATTGTTACTCAGGGACAGACAGAATTGTTACTGAGTGCCAGAGAATTGTTACTTAGGGCCACAGAAACTTTAGTTAGGGCCACAGAATTGTTACTCAGGGACAGACACAGAATTGTTACTGAGGGCCACAGAACTGTTACTTAGGGCCACAGAATTGTTACTCGCACAGACACAGAATTTTTACTCGCACAGACACAGAATTGTTACTGAGGGCCACAGAACTGTTACTTAGGGCCACAGAATTGTTACTCGCACAGACACAGAATTGTTACACAGGGACACAGAACTGTTACTGAGGGCCACAGAACCGTTACTTAGGGCCACAGAATTGTTACTTGCACAGACACAGAATTGTTACTCGCACAGACACAGAATTGTTACTCGCACAGACACAGAATTGTTACTCAGGGACACAGAACTGTTACTGAGGGCCACAGAACTGTTACTTAGGGCCACAGAATTGTTACTCGCACAGACACAGAATTGTTACTCAGGGACACAGAACTGTTACTGAGGGCCACAGAACTGTTACTTAGGGCCACAGAATTGTTACTCGCACAGACACAGAATTGTTACTCGCACAGACACAGAATTGTTACTCAGGGACACAGAACTGTTACTGAGGGCCACAGAACTGTTACTTAGGGCCACAGAATTGTTACTCGCACAGACACAGAATTGTTACTCGCACAGACACAGAATTGTTACTGAGGGCCACAGAACTGTTACTTGGGGCCACAGAAACGTTAATCAGGGACACAGAATTGTTACTGAGGGCCACAGAACTGTTACTTAGGGCCACAGAATTGTTACTCGCACAGACACAGAATTGTTACTCGCACAGACACAGAATTGTTACTGAGGGCCACAGAACTGTTACTTGGGGCCACAGAAACGTTAATCAGGGACACAGAATTGTTACTGAGGGCCACAGAACTGTTAGGGCCAGAGAATTGTTACTCGCACAGACACAGAATTGTTAATCGCACAGACACAGAATTGTTACTGAGGGCCACAGAACTGTTACTTGGGGTCACAGAAACGTTAATCAGGGACACAGAACTGTTACTGAGTGCCACAGAACCGTTACTTAGGGCCACAGAATTGTTACTCGCACAGACACAGAATTGTTACTCGCACAGACACAGAATTGTTACTTGCACAGACACAGAATTGTTACTCGCACAGACACAGAATTGTTACTCGCACAGACACAGAATTGTTACTCAGGGACACAGAACTGTTACTGAGGGCCACAGAACTGTTACTTAGGGCCACAGAATTGTTACTCGCACAGACACAGAATTGTTACTCAGGGACACAGAACTGTTACTGAGGGCCACAGAACTGTTACTTAGGGCCACAGAATTGTTACTCGCACAGACACAGAATTGTTACTCGCACAGACACAGAATTGTTACTCAGGGACACAGAACTGTTACTGAGGGCCACAGAACTGTTACTTAGGGCCACAGAATTGTTACTCGCACAGACACAGAATTGTTACTCGCACAGACACAGAATTGTTACTGAGGGCCACAGAACTGTTACTTGGGGCCACAGAAACGTTAATCAGGGACACAGAATTGTTACTGAGGGCCACAGAACTGTTACTTAGGGCCACAGAATTGTTACTCGCACAGACACAGAATTGTTACTCGCACAGACACAGAATTGTTACTGAGGGCCACAGAACTGTTACTTGGGGCCACAGAAACGTTAATCAGGGACACAGAATTGTTACTGAGGGCCACAGAACTGTTAGGGCCACAGAATTGTTACTCGCACAGACACAGAATTGTTACTCGCACAGACACAGAATTGTTACTGAGGGCCACAGAACTGTTACTTGGGGCCACAGAAACGTTAATCAGGGACACAGAATTGTTACTGAGGGCCACAGAACTGTTACTTAGGGCCACAGAATTGTTACTCGCACAGACACAGAATTGTTACACAGGGACACAGAACTGTTACTGAGGGCCACAGAACCGTTACTTAGGGCCACAGAATTGTTACTCGCACAGACACAGAATTCTTACTCGCACAGACACAGAATTGTTACTCAGGGACACAGAACTGTTACTGAGGGCCACAGAACTGTTACTTAGGGCCACAGAATTGTTACTCGCACAGACACAGAATTGTTACACAGGGACACAGAATTGTTACTGAGGGCCACAGAACTGTTACTTAGGGCCACAGAATTGTTACTCGCACAGACACAGAATTGTTACTCAGGGACACAGAACTGTTACTGAGGGCCACAGAACTGTTACTTAGGGCCACAGAATTGTTACTCGCACAGACACAGAATTGTTACTCAGGGACACAGAACTGTTACTGAGGGCCACAGAACTGTTACTTAGGGCCACAGAATTGTTACTCGCACAGACACAGAATTGTTACACAGGGACACAGAATTGTTACTGAGGGCCACAGAACCGTTACTTAGGGCCACAGAATTGTTACTCAGGGACACAGAATTGTTACTGAGGGCCACAGAACTGTTACTTAGGGCCACAGAATTGTTACTCGCACAGACACAGAATTGTTACTCAGGGACACAGAACTGTTACTGAGGGCCACAGAACTGTTACTTAGGGCCACAGAATTGTTACTCGCACAGACACAGAATTGTTACTCAGGGACACAGAACTGTTACTGAGGGCCACAGAACTGTTACTTAGGGCCACAGAATTGTTACTCACACAGACACAGAATTGTTACACAGGGACACAGAACTGTTACTGAGGGCCACAGAACCGTTACTTAGGGCCACAGAATTGTTACTCGCACAGACACAGAATTCTTACTCGCACAGACACAGAATTGTTACTCAGGGACACAGAACTGTTACTGAGGGCCACAGAACTGTTACTTAGGGCCACAGAATTGTTACTCGCTCAGACACAGAATTGTTACACAGGGACACAGAATTGTTACTGAGGGCCACAGAACCGTTACTTAGGGCCACAGAATTGTTACTGAGGGCAACAGAACTGTTACTTAGGGCCACAGAATTGTTACTCGCACAGACACAGAATTGTTACTCAGGGACACAGAACTGTTACTGAGGGTCACAGAACTGTTACTTAGGGCCACAGAATTGTTACTCGCACAGACACAGAATTGTTACTCAGGGACACAGAACTGTTACTGAGGGCCACAGAACTGTTACTTAGGGCCACAGAATTGTTACTCGCACAGACACAGAATTGTTACACAGGGACACAGAATTGTTACTGAGGGCTACAGAACCGTTACTTAGGGCCACAGAATTGTTACTCAGGGACACAGAATTGTTACTGAGGGCCACAGAACTGTTACTTAGGGCCACAGAATTGTTACTCGCACAGACACAGAATTGTTACTCAGGGACACAGAACTGTTACTGAGGGCCACAGAACTGTTACTTAGGGCCACAGAATTGTTACTCGCACAGACACAGAATTGTTACTCAGGGACACAGAACTGTTACTGAGGGCCACAGAACTGTTACTTAGGGCCACAGAATTGTTACTCGCACAGACACAGAATTGTTACTCAGGGACACAGAACTGTTACTGAGGGCCACAGAACTGTTACTTAGGGCCACAGAATTGTTACTCGCACAGACACAGAATTGTTACACAGGGACACAGAACTGTTACTGGGGGCCACAGAACCGTTACTTAGGGCCACAGAATTGTTACTCGCACAGACACAGAATTCTTACTCAGGGACACAGAACTGTTACTGAGGGCCACAGAACTGTTACTTAGGGCCACAGAATTGTTACTCGCACAGACACAGAATTGTTACACAGGGACACAGAATTGTTACTGAGGGCCACAGAACCGTTACTTAGGGCCACAGAATTGTTACTGAGGGCAACAGAACTGTTACTTAGGGCCACAGAATTGTTACTCGCACAGACACAGAATTGTTACTCAGGGACACAGAACTGTTACTGAGGGCCACAGAACTATTACTTAGGGCCACAGAATTGTTACTCGCACAGACACAGAATTGTTACTCAGGGACACAGAACTGTTACTGAGGGCCACAGAACTGTTACTTAGGGCCACAGAATTGTTACTCGCACAGACACAGAATTGTTACTCAGGGACACAGAACTGTTACTGAGGGCCACAGAACTGTTACTTAGGGCCACAGAATTGTTACTCGCACAGACACAGAATTGTTACACAGGGACACAGAATTGTTACTGAGGGCCACAGAACCGTTACTTAGGGACACATAATTGTTACTGAGGGCCACAGAACTGTTACTTAGGGCCACAGAATTGTTACTCGCACAGACACAGAATTGTTACTCAGGGACACAGAACTGTTACTGAGGGCCACAGAACCGTTACTTAGGGCCACAGAATTGTTACTCAGGGACACAGAATCGTTTAATTAAAGAGTATGTCAGACAACATGCAGAGGAGTGGCAGAGGAGGCAATGTTTTAGGAGCGAGCAGACGTGGCAGCAGAGGAAGGGGTCGAGGCAGCACTATTCGCAGCCAGAGGCTAGTGCTCCCGGTGTCATCCAGTACAGTGAGGAAGAGCTAACAGAGGGCGGTCAGGAACGGGGGGAGACATCCGCCTCTTCAGCAGCCAGGCGAAGAAGTAGTGGCGAGGAGAGTGGCTCGGTAGCCGGTGTAGAGACAGGTCTGTCTCCTGACCCACACGCAGCCGAGGGGGCTAGTAGTGAGGCGGAGACCCTAATTGATGATGATGAGGCTGATCGCACTTGGCAGCCTCGTCGTCATCAGGCTATTGCTTCCGCATCATCAGGAGAAGAGGGTGCCAGCTTGGCAGCGAGCAAAACAGTCGGTGGGTTGTCTCCATCGCCACACTCTGCCATGTGCCACTTTCAGGTCTCCTCACACACTGCTGGTGTGTTGAATTTTTTGACATAGGGTGCTGGCAGATTACGGGCCTCCCATAGCTGCTGCCAGGCCCCTAATCTGCCATGGGCCCCTATACCGCCTCCTCATGCTGCTGCCAGGTCCACAGTCTCTCATGCCATGTGCCACTTTCAGGTCTCCTCACACTGCTGGTGTGTTGAATTTTTTGACATAGGGTGCTGGCAGATTACGGGCCTCCCATAGCTGCTGCCATGCCCCTAATCTGCCATGGGCCCCTATATACCGCCTCCTCATGCTGCTGCCAAGTCCAAAGTCTCTCATGGGTCCCTGTACGGCCTCCCATTGCTGCTGTCTCCATCGCCACACTCTGCCATGTGCCACTTTCAGGTGTCCTCACACACTGCTGGTGTGTTGAATTTTTTGACATAGGGTGCTGGCAGATTACGGGCCTCCCATAGCTGCTGCCAGGCCCCTAATCTGCCATGGGCCCCTATACCGCCTCCTCATGCTGCTGCCAGGTCCACAGTCTCTCATGCCATGTGCCACTTTCAGGTCTCCTCACACTGCTGGTGTGTAGAATTTTTTGACATAGGGTGCTGGCAGATTACGGGCCTCCCATAGCTGCTGCCAGGCCCCTAATCTGCCATGGGCCCCTATACCGCCTCCTCATGCTGCTGCCAGGTCCACAGTCTCTCATGCCATGTGCCACTTTCAGGTCTCCTCACACTGCTGGTGTGTTGAATTTTTTGACATAGGGTGCTGGCAGATTACGGGCCTCCCATAGCTGCTGCCAGGCCCCTAATCTGCCATGGGCCCCTATATACCGCCTCCTCATGCTGCTGCCAAGTCCAAAGTCTCTCATGGGTCCCTGTACGGCCTCCCATTGCTGCTGTCTCCATCGCCACACTCTGCCATGTGCCACTTTCAGGTCTCACACACTGCTGGTGTGTTGAATTTTTTGACATAGGGTGCTGGCAGATTACGGGCCTCCCATAGCTGCTGCCAGGCCCCTAATCTGCCATGGGCCCCTATACCGCCTCCTCATGCTGCTGCCAGGTCCACAGTCTCTCATGCCATGTGCCACTTTCAGGTCTCCTCACACTGCTGGTGTGTAGAATTTTTTGACATAGGGTGCTGGCAGATTACTGGCCTCCCATAGCTGCTGCCAGGCCCCTAATCTGCCATGGGCCCCTATATACCACCTCCTCATGCTGCTGCCAGGTCCAGAGTCTGTCATGGGTCCCTGTTCGGCCTCCCATTGCTGCTGTCTCCATCGCCACACTCTGCCATGTGCCACTTTCAGGTCTCCTCACACACTGCTGGTGTGTTGAATTTTTTGACATAGGGTGCTGGCAGATTACGGGCCTCCCATAGCTGCTGCCAGGCCCCTAATCTGCCATGGGCCCCTATACCGCCTCCTCATGCTGCTGCCAGGTCCACAGTCTCTCATGCCATGTGCCACTTTCAGGTCTCCTCACACTGCTGGTGTGTTGAATTTTTTGACATAGGGTGCTGGCAGATTACGGGCCTCCCATAGCTGCTGCCAGGCCCCTAATCTGCCATGGGCCCCTATACCGCCTCCTCATGCTGCTGCCAGGTCCAGGCGAACGTAGTCACACAGGGGAGGAACTTCTGAGTGAAATGAACAGAGAAATCGACAGATGGCTGTCTCCGCGCAAACTGAAAATCGGAACCATGTTGACCGACAACGGAAAGAACATGGTGTCTGCTCTGCGTCAAGGAAGGTTGTGCCATGCGCCATGCATGGCTCACGTGTTCAATCTGGTTGTCAAGCGGTTCCTAAAATCCACCATCCCACTGCAAGACATCCTTAAAATGTCACGTAAACTTTGCATGCATTTCAGCCATTCCTACACCGCAAAGCACACCCTCCTTGAGCTGCAGCGGCAGAACGGAATTCCACATCATCGCCTGATCTGCGACGTTGCAACAAGGTGGAATTCAACCCTACACATGTTAGACCGCCTTTACGAGCAGCAAAAGGCCATCACCGATTTCCTGATGTTACAAGCAGATAAAGGTACTCCCCTGTGTAACTTCGATGTCAGCCATTGGCAGCTCATGCGTGACACCTGCCGCTTGCTCAGGCCCTTTGAGGAGGCCACGCTATTCGTGAGTCGGCAGGACTATGGGATGAACGACGTCATTCCTCTGTTGCACGTCCTTGAACAAATGCTGTTAACAATGGCTGGTCAGGGTGCGGTAGACGTGGCGCACAGATCTCAACGCCACATGACCCCTGTGGGGGCAGGACAGGAAGAAGAGGAGGAGGTAGAGGAGGACATTTGTGCTCAGGAATTATTGAGTGAAATGGGTGGTTTTTCTACTCAGCGGACAGGAGTGGAGGAGCAGGAGCATCTGGTAGAGGAGGAGGAGGAGGAGACAGAGGACCCAGACGCACCGTGGTAGTATGCTGTGGAGATGGAGGTAGGGAGTCCCTCGCATTCCTTGGCACAAATGGCCCATAGCATGCTCGCTTGCTTGCGTAGCGACAGCCGAATAATAACCATCAGACAGAGGGATGACTTTTGGCTGTCCACCTTGTTGGACCCTCGCTACCGTTCAAAAATGGTGGCCTTTTTCACACCTGCTGAGAGGGAGGCCAAAATAACGTACTATAAAAACCACCTATGTAGTCAGTTGGTCTCTGCCTTTGTGCGCCAACGTCCATCCTCAGACACTGTGGGCCCTGTGCGCTCGCGTTCCGCTGCCATGGCAGCAGGGGAGGGGTGGGGTGGTAGGAGCAGTGGCAGCTCCACCAGCAGCGGCTGCCTCAGTCTGCAGTCGATGATGAGTAGCTTTCTTCACCAGCGCAGTGAGGAAACTACTAACCAGCCGCAGCAGCAGCAGCAGCATCAGGTGGACCTGGAGCAGGACCTCAAACAACAGGCTTGGGCCTACTTGGACAGCACCCTGCCAACCGAGGTAGACAATCCCCTTGACTACTGGTCAACGAAACTTGACCTTTGGCCCCAACTAGCTGAATTTGCCCTTGAAAGGCTGTCATGCCCGGCCAGTAGCGTGGCATCGGAGCGCGTGTTTAGTGCGGCAGGAGGTATTGTAACTCCGCGGAGGACACGACTGTCCACCCAAAGTGTGGAGAGACTCACGTTTGTGAAAATGAATCAGGCGTGGATTAGTCTGGATTTCAAACCACCAGTTCCTGACACAACTGACTAAATCCGCCATGAATCATGCCTCAAACATGTGCCACTTTGAGGTCTCCTCACACACTGCTGGTGTGTAGAATTTTTTGACATAGGGTGCTGGCAGATTACGGGCCTCCCATAGCTGCTGCCAGGCCCCTAATCTGCCATAGGCCCCTATATACCGCCTCCTCATGCTGCTGCCAGGTCCAGAGTCTGTCATGGGTCCCTGTACGGCCTCCCATTGCTGCTGTCTCCATCGCCACACTCTGCCATGTGCCACTTTCAGGTCTCCTCACACACTGCTGGTGTGTAGAATTTTTTGACATAGGGTGCTGGCAGATTACGGGCCTCCTATAGCTGCTGCCAGGCCCCTAATCTGCCATAGGCCCCTATATACCGCCTCCTCATGCTGCTGCCAGGTCCAGAGTCTCTCATGGGTCCCTGTACGGCCTCCCATTGCTGCTGTCTCCATCGCCACACTGTGCCATGTGCCACTTTCAGGTCTCCTCACACACTGCTGGTGTGTAGAATTTTTTGACATAGGGTGCTGGCAGATTACGGGCCTCCCATAGCTGCTGCCAGGCCCCTAATCTGCCATAGGCCCCTATATACCGCCTCCTCATGCTGCTGCCAGGTCCAGAGTCTCTCATGGGTCCCTGTACGGCCTCCCATTGCTGCTGTCTCCATCGCCACACTCTGCCATGTGCCACTTTCAGGTCTCCTCACACTGCTGGTGTGTAGAATTTTTTGACATAGGGTGCTGGCAGATTACGGGCCTCCCATAGCTGCTGCCAGGCCCCTAATCTGCCATAGGCCCCTATATACCGCCTCCTCATGCTGCTGCCAGGTCCAGAGTCTCTCATGGGTCCCTGTACGGCCTCCTATTGCTGCTGTCTCCATCGCCACACTCTGCCATGTGCCACTTTCAGGTCTCCTCACACACTGCTGGTGTGTAGAATTTTTTGACATAGGGTGCTGGCAGATTACGGGCCTCCCATTGCTGCTGCCAGGCCCCTAATCTGCCATAGGCCCCTATATACCGCCTCCTCATGCTGCTGCCAGGTCCAGAGTCTCTCATGGGTCCCTGTACGGCCTCCCATTGCTGCTGTCTCCATCGCCACACTCTGCCATGTGCCACTTTCAGGTCTCCTCACACTGCTGGTGTGTAGAATTTTTTGACATAGGGTGCTGGCAGATTACGGGCCTCCCATAGCTGCTGCCAGGCCCCTAATCTGCCATAGGCCCCTATATACCGCCTCCTCATGCTGCTGCCAGGTCCAGAGTCTCTCATGGGTCCCTGTACGGCCTCCTATTGCTGCTGTCTCCATCGCCACACTCTGCCATGTGCCACTTTCAGGTGTCCTCACACACTGCTGGTGTGTTGAATTTTTTGACATAGGGTGCTGGCAGATTACGGGCCTCCCATAGCTGCTGCCAGGCCCCTAATCTGCCATGGGCCCCTATACCGCCTCCTCATGCTGCTGCCAGGTCCACAGTCTCTCATGCCATGTGCCACTTTCAGGTCTCCTCACACTGCTGGTGTGTAGAATTTTTTGACATAGGGTGCTGGCAGATTACGGGCCTCCCATAGCTGCTGCCAGGCCCCTAATCTGCCATGGGCCCCTATACTGCCTCCTCATGCTGCTGCCAGGTCCACAGTCTCTCATGCCATGTGCCACTTTCAGGTCTCCTCACACTGCTGGTGTGTTGAATTTTTTGACATAGGGTGCTGGCAGATTACGGGCCTCCCATAGCTGCTGCCAGGCCCCTAATCTGCCATGGGCCCCTATATACCGCCTCCTCATGCTGCTGCCAAGTCCAAAGTCTCTCATGGGTCCCTGTACGGCCTCCCATTGCTGCTGTCTCCATCGCCACACTCTGCCATGTGCCACTTTCAGGTCTCACACACTGCTGGTGTGTTGAATTTTTTGACATAGGGTGCTGGCAGATTACGGGCCTCCCATAGCTGCTGCCAGGCCCCTAATCTGCCATGGGCCCCTATACCGCCTCCTCATGCTGCTGCCAGGTCCACAGTCTCTCATGCCATGTGCCACTTTCAGGTCTCCTCACACTGCTGGTGTGTAGAATTTTTTGACATAGGGTGCTGGCAGATTACTGGCCTCCCATAGCTGCTGCCAGGCCCCTAATCTGCCATGGGCCCCTATATACCACCTCCTCATGCTGCTGCCAGGTCCAGAGTCTGTCATGGGTCCCTGTTCGGCCTCCCATTGCTGCTGTCTCCATCGCCACACTCTGCCATGTGCCACTTTCAGGTCTCCTCACACACTGCTGGTGTGTTGAATTTTTTGACATAGGGTGCTGGCAGATTACGGGCCTCCCATAGCTGCTGCCAGGCCCCTAATCTGCCATGGGCCCCTATACCGCCTCCTCATGCTGCTGCCAGGTCCACAGTCTCTCATGCCATGTGCCACTTTCAGGTCTCCTCACACTGCTGGTGTGTTGAATTTTTTGACATAGGGTGCTGGCAGATTACGGGCCTCCCATAGCTGCTGCCAGGCCCCTAATCTGCCATGGGCCCCTATACCGCCTCCTCATGCTGCTGCCAGGTCCAGGCGAACGTAGTCACACAGGGGAGGAACTTCTGAGTGAAATGAACAGAGAAATCGACAGATGGCTGTCTCCGCGCAAACTGAAAATCGGAACCATGTTGACCGACAACGGAAAGAACATGGTGTCTGCTCTGCGTCAAGGAAGGTTGTGCCATGCGCCATGCATTGCTCACGTGTTCAATCTGGTTGTCAAGCGGTTCCTAAAATCCACCATCCCACTGCAAGACATCCTTAAAATGTCACGTAAACTTTGCATGCATTTCAGCCATTCCTACACCGCAAAGCACACCCTCCTTGAGCTGCAGCGGCAGAACGGAATTCCACATCATCGCCTGATCTGCGACGTTGCAACAAGGTGGAATTCAACCCTACACATGTTAGACCGCCTTTACGAGCAGCAAAAGGCCATCACCGATTTCCTGATGTTACAAGCAGATAAAGGTACTCCCCTGTGTAACTTCGATGTCAGCCATTGGCAGCTCATGCGTGACACCTGCCGCTTGCTCAGGCCCTTTGAGGAGGCCACGCTATTCGTGAGTCGGCAGGACTATGGGATGAACGACGTCATTCCTCTGTTGCACGTCCTTGAACAAATGCTGTTAACAATGGCTGGTCAGGGTGCGGTAGACGTGGCGCACAGATCTCAACGCCACATGACCCCTGTGGGGGCAGGACAGGAAGAAGAGGAGGAGGTAGAGGAGGACATTTGTGCTCAGGAATTATTGAGTGAAATGGGTGGTTTTTCTACTCAGCGGACAGGAGTGGAGGAGCAGGAGCATCTGGTAGAGGAGGAGGAGGAGGAGACAGAGGACCCAGACGCACCGTGGTAGTATGCTGTGGAGATGGAGGTAGGGAGTCCCTCGCATTCCTTGGCACAAATGGCCCATAGCATGCTCGCTTGCTTGCGTAGCGACAGCCGAATAATAACCATCAGACAGAGGGATGACTTTTGGCTGTCCACCTTGTTGGACCCTCGCTACCGTTCAAAAATGGTGGCCTTTTTCACACCTGCTGAGAGGGAGGCCAAAATAACGTACTATAAAAACCACCTATGTAGTCAGTTGGTCTCTGCCTTTGTGCGCCAACGTCCATCCTCAGACACTGTGGGCCCTGTGCGCTCGCGTTCCGCTGCCATGGCAGCAGGGGAGGGGTGGGGTGGTAGGAGCAGTGGCAGCTCCACCAGCAGCGGCTGCCTCAGTCTGCAGTCGATGATGAGTAGCTTTCTTCACCAGCGCAGTGAGGAAACTACTAACCAGCCGCAGCAGCAGCAGCAGCATCAGGTGGACCTGGAGCAGGACCTCAAACAACAGGCTTGGGCCTACTTGGACAGCACCCTGCCAACCGAGGTAGACAATCCCCTTGACTACTGGTCAACGAAACTTGACCTTTGGCCCCAACTAGCTGAATTTGCCCTTGAAAGGCTGTCATGCCCGGCCAGTAGCGTGGCATCGGAGCGCGTGTTTAGTGCGGCAGGAGGTATTGTAACTCCGCGGAGGACACGACTGTCCACCCAAAGTGTGGAGAGACTCACGTTTGTGAAAATGAATCAGGCGTGGATTAGTCTGGATTTCAAACCACCAGTTCCTGACACAACTGACTAAATCCGCCATGAATCATGCCTCAAACATGTGCCACTTTGAGGTCTCCTCACACACTGCTGGTGTGTAGAATTTTTTGACATAGGGTGCTGGCAGATTACGGGCCTCCCATAGCTGCTGCCAGGCCCCTAATCTGCCATAGGCCCCTATATACCGCCTCCTCATGCTGCTGCCAGGTCCAGAGTCTGTCATGGGTCCCTGTACGGCCTCCCATTGCTGCTGTCTCCATCGCCACACTCTGCCATGTGCCACTTTCAGGTCTCCTCACACACTGCTGGTGTGTAGAATTTTTTGACATAGGGTGCTGGCAGATTACGGGCCTCCTATAGCTGCTGCCAGGCCCCTAATCTGCCATAGGCCCCTATATACCGCCTCCTCATGCTGCTGCCAGGTCCAGAGTCTCTCATGGGTCCCTGTACGGCCTCCCATTGCTGCTGTCTCCATCGCCACACTGTGCCATGTGCCACTTTCAGGTCTCCTCACACACTGCTGGTGTGTAGAATTTTTTGACATAGGGTGCTGGCAGATTACGGGCCTCCCATAGCTGCTGCCAGGCCCCTAATCTGCCATAGGCCCCTATATACCGCCTCCTCATGCTGCTGCCAGGTCCAGAGTCTCTCATGGGTCCCTGTACGGCCTCCCATTGCTGCTGTCTCCATCGCCACACTCTGCCATGTGCCACTTTCAGGTCTCCTCACACTGCTGGTGTGTAGAATTTTTTGACATAGGGTGCTGGCAGATTACGGGCCTCCCATAGCTGCTGCCAGGCCCCTAATCTGCCATAGGCCCCTATATACCGCCTCCTCATGCTGCTGCCAGGTCCAGAGTCTCTCATGGGTCCCTGTACGGCCTCCTATTGCTGCTGTCTCCATCGCCACACTCTGCCATGTGCCACTTTCAGGTCTCCTCACACACTGCTGGTGTGTAGAATTTTTTGACATAGGGTGCTGGCAGATTACGGGCCTCCCATTGCTGCTGCCAGGCCCCTAATCTGCCATAGGCCCCTATATACCGCCTCCTCATGCTGCTGCCAGGTCCAGAGTCTCTCATGGGTCCCTGTACGGCCTCCCATTGCTGCTGTCTCCATCGCCACACTCTGCCATGTGCCACTTTCAGGTCTCCTCACACTGCTGGTGTGTAGAATTTTTTGACATAGGGTGCTGGCAGATTACGGGCCTCCCATAGCTGCTGCCAGGCCCCTAATCTGCCATAGGCCCCTATATACCGCCTCCTCATGCTGCTGCCAGGTCCAGAGTCTCTCATGGGTCCCTGTACGGCCTCCTATTGCTGCTGTCTCCATCGCCACACTCTGCCATGTGCCACTTTCAGGTCTCCTCACACTGCTGGTGTGTAGAATTTTTTGACATAGGGTGCTGGCAGATTACGGGCCTCCCATAGCTGCTGCCAGGCCCCTAATCTGCCATAGGCCCCTATATACCGCCTCCTCATGCTGCTGCCAGGTCCAGAGTCTCTCATGGGTCCCTGTACGGCCTCCTATTGCTGCTGTCTCCATCGCCACACTCTGCCATGTGCCACTTTCAGGTCTCCTCACACACTGCTGGTGTGTAGAATTTTTTGATATAGGGTGCTGGCAGATTACGGGCCTCCCATAGCTGCTGCCAGGCCCCTAATCTGCCATAGGCCCCTATATACCGCCTCCTCATGCTGCTGCCAGGTCCAGAGTCTCTCATGGGTCCCTGTACGGCCTCCCATTGCTGCTGTCTCCATCGCCACACTCTGCCATGTGCCACTTTCAGGTCTCCTCACACTGCTGGTGTGTAGAATTTTTTGACATAGGGTGCTGGCAGATTACGGGCCTCCCATAGCTGCTGCCAGGCCCCTAATCTGCCATAGGCCCCTATATACCGCCTCCTCATGCTGCTGCCAGGTCCAGAGTCTCTCATGGGTCCCTGTACGGCCTCCTATTGCTGCTGTCTCCATCGCCACACTCTGCCATGTGCCACTTTCAGGTCTCCTCACACACTGCTGGTGTGTAGAATTTTTTGACATAGGGTGCTGGCAGATTACGGGCCTCCCATTGCTGCTGCCAGGCCCCTAATCTGCCATAGGCCCCTATATACCGCCTCCTCATGCTGCTGCCAGGTCCAGAGTCTCTCATGGGTCCCTGTACGGCCTCCCATTGCTGCTGTCTCCATCGCCACACTCTGCCATGTGCCACTTTCAGGTCTCCTCACACTGCTGGTGTGTAGAATTTTTTGACATAGGGTGCTGGCAGATTACGGGCCTCCCATTGCTGCTGCCAGGAACGTAATCTGCCATGGGCCCCCGTACCGACTCCTCATGCTGTGACGTTGCAACAAGGTGGAATTCAACCCTACATATGTTAGACCGCCTTTACGAACAGCGAAAGGCCATCACAGATTTCCTGATGTTAAAAGCGGATAAAGGTACTCCCTGTGTAACTTAGATGTCAGCCATTGGCAGCTCATGCGTGACAGCTGCGCTTGCTCAGGCCCTTTGAGGAGGCCACGCTATTCGTGAGTCGGCAGGACTATGGGATGAACGACGTCATTCCTCTGTTGCACGTCCTGGAACAAATGCTGTTAACAATGGCTGGTCAGGGTGCGGTAGACGTGGCGCACAGATCTCAACGCCACATGACCCCTGTGGGGGCAGGACAGGAAGAAGAGGAGGAGGTAGAGGAGGACATTGGTGCTCAGGAATTATTGAGTGAAATGGGTGGTTTTTCCACTCAGCGGACAGGAGTGGAGGAGCAGGAGCATCTGGTAGAGGAGGAGGAGGAGACAGAGGACCCAGACGCACCGTGGCAGTATGCTGTGGAGATGGAGGTAGGGAGTCCCTCGCATTCCTTGGCACAAATGGCCCATAGCATGCTCGCTTGCTTGCGTAGCGACAGCCGAATAATAACCATCAGACAGAGGGATGACTTTTGGCTGTCCACCTTGTTGGACCCTCGCTACCGTTCAAAAATGGTGGCCTTTTTCACACCTGCTGAGAGGGAGGCCAAAATAACGTACTATAAAAACCACCTATGTAGTCAGCTGGTCTCTGCCTTTCTGCGCCAACGTCCATCCTCAGACACTGTGGGCCCTGTGCGCTCGCGTTCCGCTGCCATGGCAGCAGGGGAGGGGTGGGGTGGTAGGAGCAGTGGCAGCTCCACCAGCAGCGGCTGCCTCAGTCTGCAGTCGATGATGAGTAGCTTTCTTCACCAGCGCAGTGAGGAAACTACTAACCAGCCGCAGCAGCAGCAGCATCAGGTGGACCTGGAGCAGGACCTCAAACAACAGGCTTAGGCCTACTTGGACAGCACCCTGCCAACCGAGGTAGACAATCCCCTTGACTACTGGGCAACGAAACTTGACCTTTGACCCCAACTAGCTGAATTTGCCCTTGAAAGGCTGTCATGCCCGGCCAGTAGCGTGGCATCGGAGCGCGTGTTTAGTGCGGCAGGAGGTATTGCAACTCCGCGGAGGACACGACTGTCCACCCAAAGTGTGGAGAGACTCACGTTTGTGAAAATGAATCAGGCGTGGATTAGTCTGGATTTCAAACCACTAGTTCCTGACACAACTGACTAAATCCGCCATGAATCATGCCCCAAACATGTGCCACTTTCAGTTCTCCTCACACACTGCTTGTGTTTTCAATTTTTTGACATAGGGTGCTGGCAGATTACGGGCCTCCCATAGCTGCTGCCAGGCCCCTAATCTGCCATGGGCCCCTATATACCGCCTCCTCATGCTGCTGCCAGGTCCAGAGTGTCTCATGCCATGTGCCACTTTCAGGTCTCCTCACACACTGCTGGTGTGTTCAATTTTTTGTCATAGGGTGCTGGCAGATTACGGGCCTCCTATAGCTGCTGCCAGGCCCCTAATCTGCCATGGGCCCCTATACCGCCTCCTCATGCTGCTGCCAGGTCCAGAGTCTCTCATGGGTCCCTGTACGGCCTCCCATTGCTGCTGTCTCCATCGCCACACTCTGCCATGTGCCACTTTCAGGTCTCCTCACACACTGCTGGTGTGTTCCATTTTTTGTCATAGGGTGCTGGCAGATTACGGGCCTCCCATTGCTGCTGCCAGGCCTGTAATCTGCCATGGGCCCCCGTACCGCCTGGTCACGCTGCTGCTGGGTCCACAGTGTGACATGGGTCCTTGTACCGCCTCCCATTGCTCCCACTGCATGTGCCACTTTCAGGTCTCCTCACACTCCTGCTGGTTTCCATTTTGTCATAGGTTGCTGTATGGCCTCCCATTGCTGCTGCCTCCACCGCCACACTGTGGCTCCAAACACTGGTTTTGGCCCCGTGACTGGCCAAATGAGTGAAGTGTGCGGTGATTCTAAGATCGACGGCACTCATCTGCATGTCATACTGAGTGACAGTATTATTTCTCTTCCCCAGCAGACTCCAAGGGCATTTAAATTAAAGGTACAGTGTTCTGCACTAATATTAAGTCTCTCTGAAGCCTAGAAACACCCTTTTTTAAGTTAAATTCACAGCGAATTTATTCGACTCGAATCGAATATTGTCCACGAATTCGCCGAATCAGTCGAATCGAATTTTTCATTTCTTCGCTCATCTCTAGTATTGGCAAGTAACTTAATCCTTTAACTTCCTTCCTATTATCTCTTTGCTGTGTTGTGGGTCTTTATATGCATATATATATATATCTAGTTACATTTTCTTTGTAAATATTTTATTGCACCTGTTTGACTCTTTTAGTGATAAATCTTTCTTTCTGAAAGTGTAAAACTGTTTCTAAGCACTTACTTGCAATTCACGAATTCCTGCCTTTGAAGAGATGCTGCTGTGTTTGTTTAATCCTCTGCCCAATCGGACTGCGGTGACCGTATTGGACAGGCGACTTTTCAATCATTATAGTGTATATTTGATAACGGGAGTTTCCCAGTCTCCGACAAAAGTGGTGGTGGCAGTAGAGGGTTAGTTGCGTAATTAACCCGGCCCAGTAACAAGCGCATTCAGGCTGCAGGCACCGATTGTAGCCCATTAGCTGGACAATCGCTGTGCAGGGTGCAGCTGGGTGTGGCCTTGTTACGCGCGTCACACTGCGGTTTTAGATCGGCCGGTCCTTTGGTCACGAGTTTGGTAAGAAGGTCTGGGGTCTGACACCGCGGGCGTGACGTATTATTGTTGGTCGCGGTCGTGCGATTGTCGCATGTTGGTGGTGGCGATCGTGCGATCGTGACATATTGCCTCCTCGCCAGAACTGCCAGGCACTCATGCCACTCCAGGCTCCATCACCGGGTACGTGACAGGAAGATACCCTGATCCTGAAAAGCAGATTTTCATGTTAGGTGACTAGGAAGCTCATATGAGGCAAATTAGGCGGTTGCTTAAGGCCTCATGCTCACAGGGGTCTCGTGGCAGCCTAATTTGCCTAACGTATTACCCCAGTTTTGAGGGACAGGGGACCTTAATGCCAGGGCCATCTTATTGAGCTTGCATCCCTGAGCCCTGCCCAGAGCCCCAGGTGCTCATGGGGCCTATTAGGGCCGGACAAATTATATCTGCAGCGAGGCTTAGGAGTTGGGCTGATCAGGCCCCCGGAGTCTGGCGGATGGCAGAATATTCTGTTCCGCCTGCCAGCTGGACTGTTACCACCTATCCTGAGCCTCCCTGAGTGGCTGTGCCTGTGATCAATCATTAACCACTTCCTGTCCGGACACTTTTACCCCCTTCCTTTCCAGGGCAATTTTCAGCTTTCAGCGCTATCACACTTTGAATGACAATTGCGCGGTCATGCAACACTGTACCCATATGAATTTTGAGACAGATAAAGCTTTATTTTGGTGGTATTTATTCACCCCTGGGATTTTTATTTTTTTTGCTATGTAAATGAAAATGTCCAAACATTTTGAAAAAAGTGTTTTTCTTATAAAATTTTGCAAATAAATAATCTTTCATCATAAATCTTAACCAAAATGTATTCCGTTATCCTTTTAGTAAAAAAAAAAATAAGCCAAATTCGTTTATAACCAAAAATTATAATTTTTAAACATTGTTTTTTACATTTTTATTTTTTTTTATATTATTATTTATGTTTTATTTTTTATTATATACTGTCACCCTAGCAGTACAGTGTCACCATGGTGACACTGTACTACTTGTGGGGGGTGATGAAGATTTTTCTTTTTTTACAGTGATTGCTTTTACACCCATATAGGATGTAAAAGCAATAACTTCTCTTTCTCTCTGTCTGCATTTCTCTCTGTCTGCAGGAGAGGGAGGGAGAGGAAAGAGGGAGAGAGGTGAGGGAGAGGAGAAAGAGACAGAGAGAGAGAGAGAGAGAGAGAGGGGAGAGGGAGAAGAGAGAGAGAGAGGAAAGAGAGAAAGAGGGAGAGGAGAGAAGAGAAGAGAGGGAGAGTAGAGGAAAGGAGAGAGGGAGAGAGAGAGGGGAGGGTATGGAGAGGGGAGAGAGGGAAAGGAGAGAGAGAGAGGAGAGAGCTCAGAGAGTGGCGGGCATCGTGATTGATGTTGGATCTACCGCAGAGGACATTTTTTTTAGTTTTTTCTTTTAATAAAGGAGTTGTCAAAGACCGTGTTCTGTCTTTTTTCACACTACACTTTTTGTTTTTTGTGAATGAGTAGCGGTAACATGTACCCCATACTCATTCACGTGGGGGGCGGGATCTGGGGGCCCCCTTGTTAAAGGGGGCTTCCAGATTCCGATAAGCCCCCTGCCACAGACCCCTACAACCACCGGCCAGGGTTGTGAAAGCGGCCCTTGTCCCCATCAACAAGGGGACAAGGTGCTTTGGTGGGTCCCCCCCTGCCCCAAAGTACCCCCCCCATGTTGAGGGCATGTGGCCTGGTATGGTTCAGGAGGGGGTGGGCACTCCCTGGTCCCCCTCCCCTTTCCTGACCTGCCGGGCTGCATGCTCGGATAAAGGTCTGCTATGGATCTTGGGAGGGACCCCCTCGTCCTTTTTTTAAAATTTTGGTGTGGGAGTTCCCCTCAAAATCCATACCATGCTTGGTATGGATGGGAGGGGGGACCCCATGCCGTTTTTCTATTTATTATGGTTTTGGTTTTTAAATGTAATTACCACTTTTTTTTTATTCACTATAGCTCAGAAATTCAGCTGTCACTCACCCCCCCCCAAGCTAAAAGAGAGAAAGTTTTCTTTTAGTTTATTTCCCCTAGTTAAAAGAAACAATGTTTCCTGTAACTGCGGGGAAAGTGACAGCTAATCTTGTGAACTATAGTGAAAAAAAAAAAAGCCAGCAATTTCATTTAAAAATCAGCACTGACATACACTTCGTATTGCAAAAAAAATTAGTAACAAATTTGTAAACCGAGGCATTACTTTCAATGGATTTTAATTCATAAACTGAAAATTATGTTAACCAAGGCATTCGTAAAACCGAGGTACCACTGTACTTTCAACATTATTTACATTTTTGTAGTTTTGATATAAAACTTTTCCAGAATTCTATTGTCTCAATCAGTCCTTTTATACTCACTGTAATGCCTCTATCCGACTTGTCAGAGCTGCCATTAGATCACTGAAATGAGGACCCTCCAAATAGTCATCAGTCAGATTCAATGTCCTCAGTGTCTGGTTATCTCTTATTCAAGATGCCAAGTGAGGGCAGGACTTGTCTGTCAGATGATTATTATACAAACTGTAGAAGAGAAGAATGTTGAAGAAAATTAATTTCTCCCCCAGGAATAAATATTCTGTACATCAAGGGTCGGCAACCCCTCAATCGCGATCTACCAGTCGATTGTAGCCAGGTGACTGGTAGTTCATGCCCGCTGTCTGCAGAGCCTCAAACACAATGGAGTTATTTCACCTTCAATACAAATTCGTCCCATTTTTTCCATTTCACATACAGTTGTGTCCAAAATTATTCAACCCCCAATGCTGTAAAGGGGTTTAGGGACTATAGTGTACATTTGGAATTGTATTCAGAATCAAATCCTACAAGGACGTTGTAACTACCCAAATGCAACTAAAATGACATCAATTGTTTATGTAATACAGTAGTAAATGGTTCTTATGTGGTTTCTTCATTGCCACAATTATTCAACCCCTTAAAGACTACCACTCTGAAGAACAGAGGTTCATACAGGTGCTTTCCATCAGGTATTGAAAACACCTGTGGATGTCACCGAGCAGCAATCAAGCATAATAAGCACCAATTAGGCAGCTTTAAAATGACTGTGATACTCAGCTCCTTCTAGACATTTACTGGTGTGGTTACAAACATGGTGAAGGCAAGAGAATGGTCCAGGAAGACAAGAGAAGAGGTGATTTCTCTTCACAGGAAGGGCAATGGCTATAAGAAGATTGCAAAGATGTTAAACATACCAAGAGACACCTTAGGAAGCATCATTCGCAAATTCAAGGCAAAGGGCACTGTTGAAACGCTACCTGGTCGTGGCAGAAAGAAGATGCTGACTTCGACTGCTGTGCGCTACCTGAAGCGTAGAGTGGAGAGAAGTCCCCGTGTGACTGCTGAGGAACTGAGAAAAGATTTGTCAGATGTGGGTACAGAAGTTTCAGCCCAGACAATAAGACGCACACTGCGTAATGAAGGCCTCCGTGCCAGAACTCCCAGGCGTACCCCCTTGCTGTCTCCAAAGAATAAGAAGAGTCGACTGCAGTATGCCAAAAGCCATGTGGACAAACCACAAAAGTTGTGGGATAGTGTTCTGTGGACTGATGAAACAAAATTAGAACTGTTTGGGCCCATGGATCAACGCTATGTTTGGAGGAGGAAGAACAAGGCCTATGATGAAAAGAACACCTTGCCTACTGTGAAGCATGGTGGAGGGTCAATCATGCTTTGGGGCTGTTTTGCTTCTGCAGGTACAGGGAAGCTTCAGCGTGTGCAAGGTACCATGAATTCTCTTCAGTACCAGGAGATATTGGATGGAAACGTGATGCAGTCCGTCACACACCTGAGGCTTGGGAGACGTTGGACCTTTCAACAGGACAATGATCCCAAGCATACCTCCAAGTCCACTAGAGCATGGTTGCAGAGGAAAGGCTGGAACATTTTGGAGTGGCCATCGCAGTCACCAGACTTAAATCCGATTGAGAACCTCTGGTGGGACTTAAAGAAAGCAGTTGCAGTGCGCAAGCCTAAGAATGTGACTGAACTGGAGGCCTTTGCCCATGAAGAATGGGCGAAGATACCCGTAGATCGCTGCAAGACACTTGTGTCAAGCTATGCTTCACGTTTAAAAGCTGTTATAACTGTAAAAGGATGCTGTACTAAGTACTAAGATTGAATGTCACTTGGGGGTTGAATAAAACTGATAATGCTGTGAGCACAGAAAAGACATTTGTGGTTATTTCATTATAACTGTTATGTTATATTTGTCTGACCTACAAGTGCCTCTTTAATGTAAATGTAAGCAAGATGACTGAATGATCAAAAGCAATGTCAAACTGGCCAAAACACTCAATTTCAGTGGGGGTTGAATAATTTTGGACACAACTGTAATATGACCCCATCCTGTCTTCCTGCATATGGTACAATTTCTCCATCCTACAAATCTGGTTCACACTATATACCCAGTCTTCCTCCTTCGGCACCTCTGTCTTACGCCAAAACTTGGGTATCAGACTTTTTGCTGCATTTAATTAATACCATATACTGATTCCTTATATTTATTCACTGATAATTCTGTGCTATGTAGAAGACAGGTCTCCGAATCCCATCCAATATCAATCTCAGTAATCATCCCAATTAAATGAACTATCATCTTCCAAAATACTTGTATTTTTGGGCACTCCCACCATATGTGATACACCGTGCCTATCTCCCCACACCCCCGCCAACACCACTGTGAATTCTCCCTACTCATCTTATGTTCAACATAAGTGTAATATGCCATCTTATCAAACACTTATAATTTATTTCCACCTCTCGCATACTTATATTCTCGTGCGTTAATCTATATATTTTTTTTTGTTTATCTTCTTCTAACACAACCTTCATGTCCCTTTCCCATTTTGCTATATACATTGACTTTGTGTTTGTGTCTAATTCAGTGAGAATTTTATATATTTTTGCAGCACCGTGCTTCCCAACTCCCCGTGATTCCAACAACCTCTCAAACAAATTCCAATCCTTTCTCGATCTCAGGGGTTTCGGAAGATTCCCAACAAAAATTTTTAATTGGTGATATTGCCACTCATCTATCTTAGTGAAAATTTCTCCCTTTTCTTTTTCCAAGTCCTTAAGTGATCTCAATTCACCCTCCACCATTATATCTCTCAATTGAGCTTCCTCCTTCTTAAACCATTTTCCTGTAATCTCTCTACCTGGGGGAAAAAACTCTGTGTTCCTCAGTGGCATCAATATAGAATTAAAATCCCACTTCATATGTTTGTGCAAATTATCCCAAACTCTAAGAACATTTAAAGTATATAAACCTGTGCTATCTTTTAATCCTCTATATTGTGCTGGAACCCATATAATGTTACTCAGATTAATTCCACTAAGTTCATTTTCAATTTTAACCCAGCTTTTCTCCTTTGAATTATACGTCCAATCAAAAATTCTCGCTAAAATTACTGCTTTGTAATATCTCTTAAAATCTGGCACTCCCAATCCACCCTTCTCTTTATTTCTACTTAACAATTCGTAGGCTATTCTAGGTTTTTATTCCTCAATATGTATCTTATTATAATTTTTTTAATTGTTTTAAAGAAAACCTCTGGGAGTTTAATTGGGATCATTTGAAATCTATATAGGAGTTTGGGGACAATTACCATTTTTATTAGACTTATGCGTCCTATCCAGCACAGGAATCTTCCTCCTAATTTTTTTAATTCCTCCTTAATCTCGTTTATATATGTACTTATATGAAGCAGTGAGATTTACTCCTAGATATTTCATATCTCTTTCCTTCCATATAAAGGGGAATTCCTTTTGTATATTTTCTTTCTCACTGTTTGAAAGATTTATATTTAAAATCTCAGTTCTTGTTGGGTTAATTTTTAAGTTTGATAACTCCCCATATTCCTTCAATATCTTCATTAAATTTGGGAGTGTTATCCTGGGGTTACCCACATAAAACAACAGGTCGTCCGCAAAGGCAGCCACTTTATGTTCTGTATCTCCTATCTTTATTCCCTTTATATCTATATTCTTCCTTATTGTTGACAACAAAGGTTCCAATGACAAAACATACAACAATGGGGACAATGGACAGCCCTGTCTTGTTCCATTTGACATCCCAATAGATTCTGACTTCTCCCCATTAACCATAAGAACTGCGGAGGGCTGCCTGTACAACTTTCCTATCCACTCTCTCATTCTAACTCCCAACCCCAGGACTTCCAGAGTGTACATCATGAAGCCCCAATCAACTCTATCAAATGCCTTTTTGGCATCGATAGAGAGCACCACCACCGGGGTTTTTCCTTTCCTACTTTTCTGACTGAGCAACAGGGATCTTAACCCATTGTCTCTACCCTCCCTCCCTGGAACAAGGCCTACCTGATCCCCATGTATCCATTCGGGCATTAAATCTTTCAGCCTATTTGCTAAGACCTTTGCATATAGCTTAGTATCTGTGTTCAGTAATGAAATTGGTCTATAACTAGAGCACTGAGAAGCATCTTTTCCTACCTTATGGATAAGCACCACATGAGTCTGTAGAGATTCTCGCCTCATGGCCATCCCTTCTCCCAGAGCATTCATGTATAACTTCAATTTAGGTATTAACAATTCACTATATTTTTTATAGTACCTCGCAGTATAATTATCTGGCCCTGGGCTTTTCCCCACCACCATGCTTTTTAACGCTACTTTTATTTCATCTTGCGTGATTTCTGAATTTAGGGAGTTAAGTTGTGCTTCGCTTAATTTAGGTAGACCCGCATGTTTTAGATATGTCTTTCTTTTTTCGATATTCATCGTTCCAGTGTTATTTAAAGGGTCATGGGAGATAATATTATACAGCTTACTATAATATTCCTTAAACACCTTAGCAATCTCTTTAGTTGAATAAACCAATTCTCCTTTGGAGTTTTTTATTTTTTCTATCTAATTCCTATTTTTCTTTTTCCTCAGGGCTCTCATTAGGTACTTTCCTGGTCTATCTCCTTCTGTACCTCTTGCTTAACACTTTATTAAAGGCTCTTCTCTTCTCCTCTTCCATTAAAATCTCTAGTTCTTCTTTCTTTTTTATTACCTTCTGCCTTATCTCTTTAGTTATTCTATTCTTGTGAATCTGTTCCAAGTCTAATATTTCCTTTAAAAGCCCACTGATTTTCTTTCTTCTTTCTCTTTTCTTTTTTGCCCCTATCTCAATCAAAATTCCTCTTATATAAACCTTATGGGCCTCCCACACTGTAGCTACCGTCACGTCTCCTGTATCGTTCTCTTTAAAAAATCGGTTAATCTCTTCCCCAATCTTCTGCTCAGTATCTTTATCCAGGAGAAGTGCCTCATTCAACTTCCATCCTGAACCTCCTGTCTTCCACCTTCCCCACCCTAGTTTCATTGACAGGAGCATGGTCCGAAAAAGACATTGCTTCTATTTCTACTTTAACCAGGAACTCAATAAGTTGATGCTCTACCAATATGTAATCCAATCTTGAATACATCTCGTGTGCATTTGAGTAGAAGGTATAGTCTCTATCGTTCATATGCATAATTCTCCAGGTGTCCACCAGTTGGCACTCATGAATCACCTTCTTCAATAATCTCAGAGACCTACCCCCCTTTCTTTGCACAGTAGAGGATGTATCCATTTGTGGGTCCATACAAAGATTGAGATCACCAGTCAATATCAAACAGCCTTTCTTAAAGTCCATCAACTTTTTCAATACCCCTTTCAAAAATATTTCCGGCCTCTTATTTGGACAATATAAATTAGCAAATGTATACTCAATTTCTTGTAGTTTACCTTTCAAGAACAAAAATCTCCCTTCCGGATCTATCTTTCTCTCCTCCAACTCAAACCTTATATTCTTTGCAAACCCTATTGCTACTCCCTTTGCTCTCTTAATCGGGGAATCTGCATAATACCATATCGGATAATGTCTAGAATTCAACTTAACATTTGACTCTATCTCAAAATGTGTCTCCTGCAAAAAAACCACTGATGATACTCTATGTTGTAGCTCTTTAAATAACCTAAATCTTTTCCCTGGACAATTCAACCCATTCACATTATAGGTTAAAAACTGTATTTCTTCCATCCTTCTTAAATATCTTTTCTTCTCCTCCATCCCCTCTCTTCCTCACTCTTTACTTTTCTTGCTCTTCCCAACTTGCAGAGTGTTAGCCCTAATACCCCTCCCTCTCAACCACCCCACCCTACCCATTCCACCCATCCCCCGATCCATTACCCCCCCCCCCCACTTTTACTACCCTTTCCATTTTTAGGCTTCTAGTTTGCCTACTAATCATTTGTGGGCCTAGTCCAACCTTTGATTCAAACCTTGGGGTTAAACCCCGCCCATGAACGGCTCTCCCTCCTTCCAACCCCCCCCCAACACCCTCTATCTAATTAACTCAATAAATTCCACCAATTCTTACGAATGGAGATCTAGAGGGGATACCATAAGGGAGGAGAAAAAAAACCCCTCCTCCTCCTTACTTCCCCCCTCTAACAAACTGCCAGTCCTCTTTTCCCATTACTCCTATTTCTCTTTCTTCCCGTCTTACAATTTCTATTCTTTGCAAATCAACTCTATCACAGAAGTCCCTCAAGTCCTCAGGAAATCTGAGATAAACCGTAACTCCATTCTTCCATCCAATTAGGCACTCTGGGGTCCCCCATCTATAATGCACGTTCTGTTTTCTCATCTGCTCTAGCAGGGGTTTCAAGCATCTCATCCTCCACAAAGTCTTAGGTGTTAAATCCACAAATATCTGAATGTCTATTTCTCCATACTTAATAATTGTTCTTCCTTTGAGCTTCCTCCAAATTTTATCTTTATCCCCATACTTATGGAATTGAACAATTATATCTCTCGGTTTTTCCTTCCCATTGCTTTGCTGAAACTTTCCCATTCTAAAGACTCCATCCAGATCAATCAGCTCTGTATCAGGTCTGTCCATTATGGAGTTTAAGATTTTACAGACTAATTCTTGTAATTCTTCCCCTTTTGAAATCTCTGCGACTCCTCATATCCTAAGGTTACTCCTCCTGTCCCTATTTTCTTGTACCTCTGTCTTATAAAGCAATTTTTTCTGAACTTTCCCAATATTGGTTACCCTTTTTTCTAATTCAGATATGTTTTGGGCCTGATTTTTAATTTTTTCCTCCGTTTCTTCCACTCTCCATAACAACTGCCCCAAGTCTTTCCGTATGGTTGCCATTTCTTGCTTTATAGTTTTTTCCAAATATTTAAACATTTCTGCCATCTCTTTTTTGTTCGGTATTTGTAGTTCACTTTCAAGATCTTTCATGTCCATATTTCCTATCATTTGTTGACTGCTACTATTCATTCCCAGAGATAGTCTAGGGCTATTTTCCAGGCTAGTTTCCATTTCGCCTTTTTCGCTTACACCTTGGGATCTTTCTGGGGTCACATTTCCCTGTGACGTATATTTTTTGATCGTACCCTGTTTGGGACCCTTTGAGCCCACTTCCTTTAGCACTTTTGTTCTTCATGTCTTCTGTGAATCTTTTTTTTTTCCTTCCTTTTTCCTTCCTTCTCTTCTCCTCTAAACCTAGGGAAAGTAAGTAAGTAGTAAGTATACAGTTGCAAGAAAAAGTATGTGAACCCCTTGGGATTACGTGGAGTTTTGCATGAATTGGGCATAAAATGTGCTCTGAATGTCATCTAAGTCACAACAATAGAAGAATACAGTCTGCTGAACATAATATTACACAAACATTAGATGTTGCCATGGTTTAATTGCACATAACATGTAAACATTCACAGTGCAGGGAGGAAAAAGTATGTGAACCTTTGGACTTAATACCTGGTTGACCCTCCTTTGGCAGCAATAACCTCAACCAAACGTTTCCTGTAGTTGCAGATCAGACCTGCACAACGATCTGGAGTAATTTTGGACCACTCCTCTTCACAAGACTGTTTCAGTGTAGCAATATTCTTGGGATGTCTGGTGTGAATCGCTCTCTTAAGGTCATGCCACAGCATTTCAATCGGGTTGAGGTCAGGACTCTGACTGGGCCACTCCAGAAGGCGTATTCTGTGCTGTTGCAGCCATTGTTTTGTTGAATTACTTGTATGCTTTGGGTCATTGTCCTGTTGCATCACCCATCCTCTGCGGAGCTTCAGTTGGCGGACAGATTTTCTTACGTTTTCCTGAAAAATGTCTTGATAAACTGTGGAATTCATTTTCATATCAATGACAACAATCCGTCCAGGTCCTGAGGCAGCAAAGCAGCCCCAAACCATGATGCTCCCTCCGCCATGTTTTACAGTGGGGATGAGGTTTTGATGTTGGTGTGCTGTGCCTTTTTTTCTCCACACATAGTGTTGTGTGTTCTTCCCAAACAACTCAATCTTGGTTTCATCTGTCCACAGTATATTTTGCCAGTAGTGCTGTGGAACATCCAGGTGCTCTTTTGCAAACTTCAAACGTGCTGCAATATTATTTTTGGACAGCATTGGCTTCCTCCGTGGAGTCCTCCCATGTACTCCATTCTTGTTTAATGTTTTCCTTATTGTAGATGTGTCAACAAAAATGTTAGCATGTGCCAGAGATTTCTGTAGGTCTTTAGCTGACACTCTGGGATTCTTCTTTACCTCATGCAACATTCTGTGCTGTGCTCTTGCAGTCATTTTTATAGGACAACCACGCCTAGGGAGAGTAGCAACAGTGCTAAACTTTCTCCATTTGTAGACAGTCTGTCTTACCGTGGACACATGAACATCAAGGCTTTTGGAGATACTTTTGTAACCCTTTCCAGCTTCATGCAAGTCAACAATTCTTGATCGTAGGTCTTCTGAGAGCTTTTTTCTGCGAGGCATGGTTCACATCAGACAGTGCTTCTTGAAACCAGTAAACCCAAAACAGGTGTGTGTTTTTTAAGGGCAGGACAGCTGTCAGCAACACATCCAATATCATCACACTGATTGGAGTCAAGGTTGGCTCACTCCTGGCTCCAATTAGCTCTGGGAGAAGTCATTAAGCTAGGGCTTCACATACTTTTTCCTCCCTGCAGTGTGAATGTTTACATGTTATGTGCAATTAAACCATGGCAACATCTAATGTTTGTGTAGTATTATGTTCAGCAGACTGTGTTCTTCTATTGTTGTGACTTAGATGACGTTCAGAGCACATTTTATGCCCAATTCATGCAAAACTCCACATAATCCTAAGGGGTTCACATACTTTTTCTTGCAACTGTATGTATTAAGGACCCAGACTTGATTTACTATTTGTCCATTTACTTTTAAATTTCCACTTCTAGGGTCATTTAATCCTTTTCCCTCTTCCACATCTTCATATCCCCTGGGAGTCCCCCTTTTCTCCTTTATTCAATATGTAAATGTAAACACATTCCAATCCAATATGAAATTAGCCTAGTCCATTTTCACTCACCCTCCACTCTCTTGGCTCTCCTGTGGGGTGGCTCCAGGTTGCAGTTTCAAGTGTTTCTTGTCACTTCAGTTTCTTGGGGGGATTCCTCCAGGGTTTATCCTGCGTGGACTTTCATATATCTCTGGCAGTAAAACTAAGTCTCTGGCCGGAAAAGCGAGCCAGGGAGCGGACCAGCGTCTCCCTCTCTCCTCGGGACGCTGGCCGGCTTCTCCTCCTCCCAGAGCTCCTCCACGGCAGCCTATGTGGCCCCGCCGCATCACCGTCTCCCTGGCAACCCGATGCTCCATCCTGAGTCCCCGCCTGCAAGTCTCAGGAAGCCCGGGACTCGCAACTCGCTCCGTCGTTTCCCTGCTCACCGAGCCGACATTCCTCTGCCGGGATCCCCTCGCACAAGTAGGTACCCCGTCTCTTCCACTCAGAGGGTGCTTGGGGTGGTTGGAAGTGGAGTCTGTCGGAGAGCACTTACATCATGCTCTCCTACACCGCCATGGGTCGGCAACCTCTTGATCTCGATCTTCCAGTCGATTATAGCCAGGTGACTGGTAGTTCATGCCCACTGTCTGCAGAGCCTCAAACACAGGGGAGTCATATGGAGGGAATATTTCTGTACGTGCAGGTGCCAGCCACAGAGAGAGCAGGCTGCTGCATCAGCCAATACTTCTTCTGTAGTTCTGGTAGCAATTCCAGGCAGAGTAATATCTACTGCACTCCGCCTCTCTGTATTCCTGGCTTAGAGGGATCCAGAGTGGTGACAGCAGCAGCTGCAAGAGAAAAAGTAGAAAAGCTCTTTGTGTACTGAAAGTGGACTCTCTTCTCCTGTATTATCTTCTTCAGGTCAGTGTGTCTTACGCAAGCAATACTGAGTTGGGTATAATGCCATCTATAACAGGGCAAACAACTATTTTTGAGGGCTCAGGACAGTAAGGTCTGATTTCAATTTGTGGTTTGGGGAATGGTAAAACCCCAAACCCCATAGTTGAGTTGTGTTTTTATCACCACTCCAACTGCACCCCATTTAGCTGCAGTGGCCAGGGGTGTACACATGTAGCCACAGCAGGAATTATATGCTCTGTTACGCTTGGTGGGTGTAATGCGCACCAAGCGTGACCCATTCAAGTGAACGAGGCAGCTCTGCAAGCACCATGAAACCTTATGCAGGAGAGCAACCAAGAGGGTAAAGCAGGCAGTGAGGAGGCGTTATATCACCTCCTCACCGCCTGCTTTAACTGCTTCCCATCCGCCCATAGCTTATAATCAGCAGATGGTAAGCAGTGCTGATGCGGGCTAACATACCTGTATGTCAGCCCACATCATAGAGAATGCACCCGGGAGCCTGGCAATCCGTGTGTCACGCAGACAAAGTGGATCACATTACCGCTGTGTCTGGGTGATCACATGGTTTTATTACTACATGATTGCTGTGTTCAATCACAGCAATAATGTAGTAAACAATGGAAAGTGAAAGCAAGCATCGGTTCTCTCTGCTCTCACTGTGAGAGCAGAGAGAACCAATACAGCAGCCTGTGAGGCTGCATGCACACTCACAGACTGCAGTGCCAGCCAGCCCCAGTGTCCCTGACCACTGCTCCAGTGTCTCCAATCACTGCCCCAGTGTAGTCATAATAAACAATGCAGCCAGCCCCTGTCACCTGTCCCAGTGCTCATAATAACTCCGCCATACACCATACCAATGTCTCCGATCACCACCATACTCCATACCAGCACCATGATCACCACCATATGCCAAACCAGCACCATGATCACCACCATTTGCCATACCAGCGCCCAGGTCACCTCCTTATGCTGTACCAGAACCCTGATCTCTGCCATACCCCATACCAGCATCCTGATCACTGCCACACCCCATACCAGCATCCTGATCACTGCCATACCAGCGTTCTGATCACCCCACATGCCATAGCAGGATCCTGATCACTGCCATACCCCTTACCAGCGTCCCGATCACCGCCATAACCCATACCAGCATTCTGATCACCCCATATACCATACCAGTGTTCTGATCACTGCCATACCCCATACCAGCATCTTGATAACTGCCATACTTACTACCATAACTTGATAACTACCATAATCAGCTGCGACCCCTGCTGCCCACCACTCCCTCTTCCCTCCTACGATCGGATACTGATGAACTCCGACATGGCATAATGGACTCTCCCTATCCTCACGTCCTGACTGAAACCTCCCTCCTCTCTGACCCGATCAGCATTCTGCCCACCCTAGCATGCCACCTGCACTCCTCGTTCTCCTCTCCTCCATCCCCAAACTTGCCTCCCTCTACCCCTTACTCCCCCAAAACACCTCTACATCGCACCCTCACTTCTTCCCTCCCCCCTCTATGGCTCTCACCACCTCCTCCTGTTACTCCACTCCCCCGCCGACCCACAAGCCACCACCAACCGACCCACGCGCTCCTGCACCTCCCATTCCCATGCCACCTTCCTCAACCTCCTCTTTCTCCTAACCGCCGGTGACATCTCCCCGAACCCTGGCCCTCCATCTCCCCACTCCCCCTCCCGGCACCCCCCTACTCACGCCAACCACCGCAACCCCCTCAATCTCATATCTGTCCCCCTCCTCCCCACATCCACCCCTCCCCTCTCGGTTGCACTCCTGAACGCCCGTTCGGTTTGCAACAAGCTCACTGCCATCCATGACCTCTTTGTCTCCCACTCCCTCAACCTCATAGCGGTCACTAAAACCTGGATCCAGGCCACTGACTCCACCTCCCCTGCTGCCCTCTCCTATGGAGGCCTCGTCTGGACCCATTCACCCAGACCGAGCGAACGCAGAGACGGAGGGGTCGGTATGCTCCTACCACAGCTGAGCACCTTCCAGGTCCTCCCTAACCCCCACTCCCTATCCTTCTCCTCCTTCGAGGCCCGCTGCATCCAGCTCTTCTCTCCCACCCCCCTACAGATTGCGGTAATCTATCGGCCTCCTGGTTCCGCATCCCCCTTCCTTGACGACTTTGCCACCTGGCTTCCCTTCTTCCTCTCCTCCGAGCTACTGACCATCATCCTAGGCAACTTCAATATCCCGATCAACGCCAACAGCCCGGCTACTTCCCAACTCCTCCTTCTAACCTCCTTCACGTTCACACAGCACACTCAGTCCTCCACCCACTCCAACGAAAACACCCTGGACCTCGTTTTCTCCCACCTCTGCACCCCCCACGACTTCACTAACACCCCCTTCCCCCTCTCTGACCACCACCTCCTCACATTCTCCATCTCCCCCTCCCTCAACTCCCCCCCCCGAAGCATCTAACCATCACCCGGAACCTCCGCAATCTGAACCCGACCCATCTCCACCCAGCAGCTGACCGTCTGTATGACAGCATCCTCCCTCTGTCATGCCCTGACCTGGCCACTACTGCATACAATGACTCACTGTCAGCTGCCCTTGACTCCCTGGCACCCCTAACCACACCTAGCATTAGACCCCGACCGCTTCAACCCTGGCAAAACGACCACACGAAATGCTTCAAACGACGCAGTCGTGCGCTGGAGCGCTTATGGTGCAAAACCAGATCCCCTCCCGTGTTCTCCCTCTCTAAAGCCGCCTACCTCACCTACACCACTTCCCTCCACGCCGCCAAGCAAGCCTATTTTATAACCTTTATCAACACCCTCTCCACCTGTCCTCGCCAGCTCTTCTCCACTTTTAAATCCCTGCTCTCTCCCCCTCCCCCTCCCACCCCCACCCAGCACCTCACTCACTGCCCACGAGATTGCCACTCACTTCCAAAACAAAATTGACGCAATCCGTAAGGACATTGTCAACTCACAATCCACCTCTCCACCCAGCCTCCCGCCCTCCTTCAACCCCTCAACCCTCCCCTGACCTCATAGTCACACTACCCCCACTATACCTAATGCCCTGCACATCATCACCTCCCCAACACTCCGCTCCTTCAGCCCAACTACCCCCGAGGAGGTCTCTAAGGTCTACACTGAAGCCCGCCTCACCTGCTGCCCCCTGGACTCTATCCCCTCACAACTCCTCCAGTCCCCCCCCCTCCATCATTCGCTCCCTCACCCACATCTTCAATCTCTCCCTCTCCACCGGCACCTTCCCCTCCCTTCTAAAGCACGCACACATCACCCCCATACTCAAAAAACCCTCCCTTGACCCCACTAACCTTAACAACCTTAGACCCATCTCCTTGTTGCCCTTCACTTCCAAGCTCCTTGAGCGTCTGGTCTACAATCGCCTAAGCGCCCACCTCACTGATAACAACCTCCTACAGTCTGGCGTCCGTCCCCTGCACTCCACCGAAACCGCCCTACTTAAAATCACCAATGACCTGCTAACCGCCAAAGCCAATGGCCACTATTCTATCCTCCTGCTCCTCGACCTCTCCGCGGCCTTCGACACTGTTGACCACCCTCTCCTCCTTGCCAAACTGCACTCCCTTGGCATCAAGGACGCTGCTCTCTCCTGGTTCTCCTCCTACCTTTCCCAACGCTCCTTCAGCGTCACCTACAACACTGCCACCTCCCCCTCCCTCCCCCTCTCTGTCGGGGTCCCCCAAGGCTCTGTCCTCGGGCCCCTCCTCTTCTCCATCTATACCTCCTCCCTTGGCAAACTTATTCACTCCCACGGCTTCAATTACCACCTCTATGCCGACGACACCCAAATTTACCTCTCCACCCCCAACCTCACCCCCTCACTCTCTGCCCGCATTGCCCACCTCCTAAACGACATATCAGACTGGATGTCGCTCCATTTCCTCAAACTTAACCTATCCAAAACCGAGCTCCTGGTCTTCCCCCCACCCCGTGCCCCCCCCCATCCTCTCCATCACTACTAACAACGCCATCATCTCTCCCACCCCACACGCCAAAGTCCCTGGACTCCCACCTCTCCTTCCTACCCCACATCCAACTGCTATCTAGATCTTGCAGGCTCCACCTCCACAACATCTCCAAGATACGCACATTCCTCACCCCAGACACCACCAAACAACTCGTACACTCCCTCATCATCTCACGCCTGGACTATTGCAATTCCCTTCTCACTGGCCTACCCAAACGCATGCTATCCCCACTCCAGTCGATCCTACACTCAGCGGATAGACTCATCCACCTCACCAACCGCTCCACATCTGCCTAACCCCTCTGCCAATCCCTTCATTGGCTCCCGATTGCCCAACGCATCGAATTCAAACTGCTAACTCTGACCTACAAAGCCATTCACAATGCCGCCCCGAACGACATAACTGACCTGATACCCAAATACTACCCTACCCGTGCCCTCCGCTCATCACAGGACCTCCTACTCTCTAGCTCCCTGGTCTCCTCCTCCCACGCCCGATTGCAGGACTTCTCCAGGACTTCCCTCATCCTCTGGAACTCCCTACCCCATTCCATCAGACTGTCACCTACCCTCCTCACCTTCAGGCGCACCCAGAAAACCCTCCTCTTCAGGGAAGCCTACCCCAACCTCACCTAACACCCGACCTCACCTAACAACTAACCTCCTCCACTCCTCCCACCACTCCATCCCCCACAGCCATCTCCTCCTCTACCACCTTCCCCTCCCTCCTAGATTGTAAGCTCGAAAGAGAAGGGCCCTTGAACCCCTCGTGTAGTGTATTGTTACTGTCTTGTCTCATGTTCTGTCCCCCTTGCTACTGTACAGCGCTGAGCATACCCTTTGGCACTATATAAATACTGTATAATAATAATAATAATAATTACAGAGTTAGTCTGGTTGAAAAAAGACACAAGTCAATCTAGTTCAACCAAGGAAAGGAAAACTATATATATACAATATATATACAGTCCTATATACACAATCCTACACCCACATTTGATCTAGAGGAAGATCCAATAAAGCATGATCCAAATTGCTACAGCAGGGAAAAAAATCCTTCATGATCCTCGAAGAGGCAATTGGATGAACTTTACATATAAATTTTAGTATCCAGTTATAATGTGTACATTTAGGAAAAAATTCAGGCCTTTTTTAAAACAATCTACTGAGGTGACCAGAACCAGTTCTTGAGGGAGTCTATTCTACATTTGCACAGCTCTTAGTCTGAAGAAGCCTGTCTAAATTTAGATATGAAATCTCTTTTCCTTCAGACGTAAAGCGTGCCCCTTTGCCCTCTGTGATGACCTTAAAGTGAATAACTCTACAACAAGTTCACTATATGGGCCACCTATGTATTTATACATGTTGATCAGTTCCCTGATATCCTTTTTTGTGAATTGGTGCCCAAAGCTGAACTGCATATTGCAAATGAGGTCTTACTAACGATTTGTACAGGGGTAAAATGATATCTCTCTCTCTGGAGTCTATACCTCTCTTAATACAAGAAAGGGTTTTGCTCACTTTGGAAATTGCAGCTTGGCATTGCATGCTATTTTTTTTTTCATAATCAATTTTTATTATTGAAAATAAGACTTACATCCGCATGATCGTCATTACAGCCAACATCATAATCATCAACAATAGAAAAACACACAATAAAGGATAATTGCAGCAAGAACATACCATATTAGAATAGAAAGAATTATTCCCACATAAGGCACTCTAGCACCATCTGGACATATCAAATTGAACAAAACATATAGTCAAGAGTTCAACATAAAAAATTTGAACAGTGTGTTCCCAACTATGTAAGAGACATAAACAATACAAACGCATTGAACCCGTGGGGATTCATTATGGAAAATTCGTCAGGTTACTTGTGTTACATGAGGCACTTGGTTTTACTAACAGCATGACATACCACTAAAAACTGATATATCAAAGGACTGAAGAGCAAAAAATATCCAATGGTGAAACAGGTGCAGAGGGAAGACAGCATTCATCAATGTATTAATTATAATCATCAAACTATACTAAAAAAATAAACAAGTATAGAGTATAAAGACAGACCAGAAAACTGGAAATAGAAAGAGCATGAAAGGAAGAACACAGAAAAAGAAAAAAAAAAAAGAGGGGGGGAGGGGGGGGGGATAGAACCAAAGGGGAAGTTATCCACTTCCCACAACCCTGTCCAAGGAGTAGGGATCAACACCACCCCAGGGGATTCCATCCAAACCATTCAAGCCATGCATCATGGCAAGAAGGATGCTGCCCATCTCCAGGAGAACTGGACCTCAAAGGGATACAGAAATATGATTTATGCATCCCACAAAAATCTTGTGGTATTCCTCAGAAAGTTTAAAGTGTATCCAGCAAGCCCAAGTTTTATAGTACGACGAGTATCTATCATGAGCCGTGGTGATCAACTCCTCCATCTCCGCCATCTTGCCAATCTTGAAGAACCACTCCCTCAGAGAGGGTACTGAGGTCTTTTTCCAATAGTGTTAATAGCTAAAGACCTCCAAACTTCATGTGGCCTTCAGATTAGCACATCCACAGTGCATAGAGAGCTTCATGGAATGGGTTTTCATAGCTGAGCAGCTGCATCCAAGCCTTACATCACCAAGTGCAATGCAAAGCATCAGATGTAAAGCATCCCAATTCTGCAGACAGTTGCTGACGTCTGTGTACTGTGCGCTCACCCCGCTCTGTCATTTTACATGATCTACTACTTTGTGGCTGAGTTGCTGTTATTCCCAGTTTCTTACATTTTGCTATAATACCACTAAAAGTTGACCATGGAATATTTAGTAGCAAGGAATTTCATGGATGGATTTATTGCACAGGTGGCAACCTATCACAGTACCATTGCTTGAATTCACTGGGCTCGTGAGAGGGACCCATTCTTTCACAAATGTTTGTAGAAGCAGTCTGTATGCCTAGGTGCTTGATTTTATACATCTGTGGTCATAGAGGTGATTGGAACACCTGAATCCAATGATTTGAAGGGGTGTTCCAATACTTTTGGCAATATAATGTATATCACTTATTTAAATTTTGAGAACAAAGTGTCTATTCCTGTGTTTATCTATATATTTGACATTGAATATTTATTTACATACAGTATCCTCTTCTACATTTATACCCTTCTCCCTTCCATTTTTCTTATGGAATTCCATTGCTATTTTTGTATATATTTTACGAGCCAATAGAGACATGGCTGCTTTTAAGGGGGGCAGTGTAAATTTTTGTTTATTAAACTCTCTTACAAACAACATAATAAAAATATATTTACATATAGACAGAATAAATAAAACATGAATATATATATATATATATATATATATAAATATAAAACAAAAATAGCTTACTTCAGCATAGAAAACATAGGTAACTGCTTTTTTGCCAGGAAAAAAACATAAACAGAGCTAATCATATTTTAATATTATTATTATCATTATAATGCACCTCAGTCCCTAACCTCCACCAAAACACACCATCAGGCTAAGAAACCATAACACATTGAACCCATGCATGCAGCCTTTTTTAAATATTTTGAGGGGACGCGAAAGGACAGAAAGAAAAGCCTCACACACAGAGATTGACAGACAGCAACTACAGGGACATTTGTCCAGGCCTTTGTCCAGGCCCCTAGCTGCCACTTGTCTTTCTCAAGACCCCAAATCTTCCCAACCTCATTCAAAATGTTGTGCACCACCACCTCAACAGGCAAGACTTTTTTTCAAATGGAAACCTGACACCGTGGATGCATAGATGTGGGAACTGTGACATTTACCCCTTTGTGGTTGAGGGGGATAGATTGGCCTTGCCTAAGGGAAGGACCCTCAGGTGCAGATAGAAGCACAGCAGGGGTTGTGTATGCTATCCTCTGCTCCTGCGTGTCCTTCTACATTGGCAAGTACCATTCGAACAATATGGAAAAGATTTCAGAATCATGTATACAGTATGAGATCTCTGCATATCATCTCAAGTTCCCATTGGCGAGACAAGTATGTTTGGAACAAAAATAGCGACCCCAAATCCCTCAAATGTTGGGTTCTAGAATTTGTTCCCCATGACCTTGGGGGGGAAATTTGATAAACTTGTACTCCAATGTGAAGCAAGGTGGATATGGAAGATTGAGGCTACCTATCACGTACCTGGTGATGGAGGCCAATGGAGAGAGGGCTTCCCTTGTGGGTAAGTTCCGGACTCCCCTGAGAGTGGGACAGCGGGAGTCAGGCCCAAAGTTGCACAGGTCGCCTGTAGGAGTGCTGGCTGGTGGTCCACTCAGAAGCACAGCTGGTGCACAGAGCTAGGTCTGCAGACAGGAGGTGCCTGTGCGTGGTATGCAAGCCCTTCTGGGATTTAGATGTTTACTGGGTAGTCTGTTCAAGCCAAGGTAAGGTACCAGATGGGAATCAGAGCAGACGTAGTCAGATGGGATAGCTAAGGTCATACATAGGGGAGCAAGAGAGAGAGAGTATCCGTAAGCCAGGCTGAGTTCAGATCAGGGGTAAGGCAGGGTAGACAGGTCCAGGAGCAAGCCGCGTCGGTAACAGGAAATCACGGGTCAAAGTCACAGGAAACAGGAACCAGGAACAGGGCACGGGGAGCTAGAGATCATCCAGCAACTTGAGGAAGTGATGATCCTCCTTATAAAGGCCATCTGGCACGAAACTGAGGCTGATCTGTCCTTCTGCGGCCATGCAGAGTACTGGCAGAAATTACAGATCTTCCAGAACTTCTGCCGTGGACAGGACCCTGACACTACCAGACCCCCTGGTATTAATAATAGCCTAAGCTTTGTCCCATTTTTAACAACTCGATGTCTCTCTATCCCCGCCCTTTTTTTATTTTTATTTTTTATATACAACATGTGGGTTACCCATGGCTTAGTCCATTGGGGTTTTTGTTTTGTTCTCTTTTTTGTATATATATATAGATTACATTAAGTGTGTTATAAGGCTGGAACTACTCTTGTCTTTTTCTTATGATTGATTTAATTCTTTGGCTGACTTACTGTGAACTGTGCCCCAAAAATTGACACTCATTCTATCTTATGATCAAAATGGTTCTATAAGGTGAACTGCTCCATGCTTTTGGTTAATTATATGTAGACATCATAGTTGGCCACTAGATGACACTCAAAAGGCTTTTGTTATTGTAGTTTATCTTTGGGCATTTCTGTTTGTTTATAGATGGAGCCTGATGTACTGTGCATGCGTGTGAAGTCACTACGTTGTTGCGGATTGACATCGCGACGCATTGTGTGTGCGCAGTGGAGATAGGGCAGCCATTTTAGGGACCCAATCCATGAGGCATGCTAAGCAAACCTGAGCCTACCCCTGAGGCAGCCGGATGTCAGGTCAGGAGGGCTATATCCACACTCCATGGTCTCCCAATGGGACTGGTCTTGATGACACTGGTCTGTGGTAAGCACAGTGGCTAAATGTTTAGCACTTCTGCCTGGCAGTACTAGGGTCGTTGGTTCAAATCCCAGCCATGGCATCCCCTGCCTGGAATTTGCATTTTCTCTCTGCGCCTGCATGGGTTTCCTCCGGTACTCCGGTTTCCTCCTACACTCCAAAGACAAGCTGGTAGGTTAATTTGATCCTGTCTAAATTGTCTCTACTCCAAAGACATGCTGGTAGGTTAATTGGATCCTGTCTAAATAGGCCCTAGTGTATGTATGGATGTGAGTTAGGGACCTTAGATTGTGTACTTCTTGAGGGTTAGATACTGATGTGAATGTAAAAGAGCTGCGTAAATTGACAGTGCTATATAAGTACCTGAAACAAATAAAAAATAAATAAATAGTATGTGTATGTATGAATGTAAGTTAGGGACCTTTGACTGTACGCCCCTTGAGGGTTAGAGACTGATGTGAATGTAAAAGCTGCTTAAATTGACAGTGCTATATAAGCACCTGAAATAATGAATAAATGCCAATAGTTTGATGCCAACAGCATGATAAGTATTACTACCAACCTTACCATGACCTTGTTTCACTGCTCTGAATACTTCTGAGGGACTTCCTGCTTTAATGATTATGGATTGCCTCTCTTTTCTTATGGAAATGTTATTCAACTGACAATCCATGAGTTAGTTTGTTTGTTTGGGCCAGACTTTTCACAACAATGCATATCAATGTATGAGGGAGGTTACAGCTCTTCATTCACATACTAATCCTCCCCTGGACTGAGCTGCTAATTGCTAAGTGCTAGAGGGGAGAAAGGACTTGTACAGTTGAATTGTTTCCTCCTCTGGATTACATCAAGTCTGGATATCACTCTGGAATCATTTCAATATTTTCAACATTTGTCTTTTATGAGATATCTGTATGGCTACAAGTTCAGTGTAAGAGGGAGGTCACTATGAATCTTACAAGATACAGGATATCCTCCTCTGGACTACACGTTATCATTATCCATATGGAGCTTTAATCAATTACATTTCCTTGTGAGTGGCACACACTTGTGACACAGGAGATGTTTTTTCTTCTTCTTCTTCGTGAAGATGACTCAAAGACACTTGAATTTAACATGTTGAGCAGTTATAGGAAAACGTTATGTTACAAGTTTTACACAATTACATAGTTACATACTGTAGTTAGTCTGGCTGAAAAAGACAAAAGTCCAGTCAAAAAAAAAAAAAAAATTAAAGTTATAATCCTATACTCACAATTGATCCAGAGGAAGGGAAAAAACCCCAGCAAAGCATGATCCGATTTGCTCCTGCAGGGGAAGAAATTCCTTCCTGATCCCCTGAAAGGCAATCGGATATTCCCTGAATCAACTTTACCTATATATGTTAGTATTCAGTTATATTATGTATACACATAATATGGATTCTACACATATATGGATTCTAGGAAGGAATCCACTGAGCTGGCCAGAACCAACTCTTGAGGGAGTCTATTCCACATTTTCACAGCTCTTATTGTGAAGAAACCTTTCTGTATTTTGAGATTAAATCTCTTTTCCTCCAGAAGTAAAGAGTGCCCCCTTGTCCTCTGTGATGACCTAAGGGTGAATGACTCTACACCAAGTTCACTATATGAACCACTGATGTATTTATATATGTTGATCATATCCTCCCTTAATCTCCTCTTCTCAAGAGAGAATAAATTAATTTCCTCTAATCTTTCCCCATAGCTGAGCTCTTTCATGCCTCTTATCAGTTTGGTTGCCCTTCTCTGCACTTTTTCCAGTTCCCCAATGCTCTTTTCGTGAATTTGTCCCCAAAACTGAACTGCATATTCAAGATGAGATATTACTAATGATTTAATCCAAAAACAAACAAACGAAACCAGTGCTCAAATCTTCATGCAGACTAGAAGGAATTCAGAATGCCAAACAGGTAGGTACAGCCCTTCAAAGATCGTGAAATCTGGATACTGATGAACAAAAGCAAATAAGGGAGCACTCTCATCGTGCATTACCATGGTACGCCACATGTTTATTATGTAATCAAATAGATATATACTCACAAACCAAAGGAAATTAAAGAGCTCTGAAGAAACGCATCATCTTATCCCAAAACGCATCATCTTATCCCTAATTAGGGCACAGCATTGTATTTACTGCCATTGCTGACTACTAATTCTGCTTTTAATCTCCTTTTGGTTTGTGAGTATATATCTATTTGATTACATAATAAACACGTGGTGTACCACTGTAATGCACGATGAGAGTGCGCCCTTGTTTGCTTTTGTTAATTACTAATGATTTGTACAGGGGTAAGGATATCTCTCTCTTTGGAGTCTATACCTCCTTTAATACAAGAGAGGATTTTGCTCGCTTTAGAAACCATGCATTCCATTATTAAGCTTATGATCTACCAGAACTCCCAGATCTTTCTTCACCACTGCTTCCCCTAGTTGTACTCGCCCTAGTATGTATGATGCATGCATATTCTTAGCCCCCAAGTGCATAACCTTACATGAAAAGCAACTCCTTATTTTAAAAATCTTATAATTTATTTTTTAATCATTATTTTTACAAAAAATGAATATGAGAAGAACACACATAACATGGAGTTTTACTTAAAATTCCATATGTGCACCAGCATTCGCCTGCAGCTTCTGAAGCTTCTCAGGAATCGCATCAACTGATCTTCGCAGGAACTCTTGTGGGATGGCAGAAATAACTTCTCGTAGTCGCCCTTCAAGTTCTTCTAAAGTCTTTGGTTTCGTAGAGTAAACTTGTTCCTTCAACCAACCCCAAAGAAAAAGGTCGCAGGGTGTTAAATCAGGGCTTCTGGCCGGCCACTCATGCAGACCACGTCGACCCAACCATCTCCCAGGAAAATGTTCATTCAGCCATTCACGAACAATAATAGCAAAATGTGGAGGAGCACCATCTTGCATAAAAATCAAGTCTTCAATATTCTCCCAGGTATTGACAACTGGCCAGATTTCATCTTGCAGCATAGTGAGATAAATTTCGGCATTCATGGTATTGCAGATTTAATTGTCATAGATTAAGGAACATACTATAAAGAATTTAGAAAAAAGTAACTTCATATAAAAAATGTATAAATAGTTTAAAATAGGGAGTTACTTTTCAATCACCCTGTATATCAACATAAAACCTCATTGCCACATAGTTGCCATGTTGAACATTGAATTGAGGTCAGCTTGTAAATTGGAGACATCCTGTAAAGACATTATTTCACTGCAAAGCTTGGTGTCACCTGAAAAGACTGAAACTGTATTTTTAATCCCAGACCCTACAAATATATTAAAAAGTAAGGGTCCCAACACTGAACTTTGGGGTACACCACTAACAACCCTAGACCATCCAGAGTATGAATCATTAGCCACTCTGAATACTATCTTTTAGCCAGTTTTCTATCCATTTACATACTGATTTTCCCGGGCGCGGGCTTTGTCCCGTTGGCGTCTTTCTGTTAGCAAAAGAGAATACTTAGAATGTAACATAATTAGTACACCTATATTATTATTTTTTTTTTTTTATGCTGTTTCTCCAAAATGATCAGACAACTAATGCATTTACTAATGAATGTCATACATTCTATTTTCAAATGTTAAACATTTTCACACTTATATCTCAAATATGTCTAGTTCTAATTTCCCAATATAATGATATATCTTCATTCTCTTTAATCACGTAACTATTCTATGTTAAAGTCAAGTGCAGCGCTATAAATGCATGTGATCAATAATGAACGCATGTAAAAACCAAAAAGTGCAAAGAATTGCAATAATGATGTAAAATGGTAAATGGTGCTAAAATAAGTTCATATAATCATTCCTGAATAATGGAATGTCCTTCGTGTGAGAGTACCAACGCAGAGAGTGCCTATGAATGGCACGTGTGGTTTCTCCGTGACGGACAGTAGTGCATGAACTCGTGAAAGATAAACCACCAGAACAAAAGTATTAATGCGTATGGGTTATACACATCACACATCTGGGGGTGCAGCGGTATGCTGGAAGCTATGGGTTAGTCATCCATCCATCCATCCATCCATCCATCAGGGTGGGTGCCCAAATGGTCCTGGGGAGGAATTAGCTCAGCCACAGGAGCCAGAAAGGTGCTTAATAGTGTAGTACACTGTCACAAGGGTGGATGACCTTTCACGAGTTCATGCACTACTGTTCGTGGTTATATTTATCTTGTGTAATACCATTTTAGTAGTCTATATAATTTGACCAGCGCTCGCTTTATCATTTTTAAACAATGTAACTATTCCACATTGTAGCTCAAACTGTGTCTCCCACAGTGGTTTAGTGGTTAGAGCTCAGAATTTACAGCACTTGGGTCATGGGTTCTAATCCCAGTCATAACTGCATCCCAGTTTGCATGCTTTCCCTGTATGGATGTGTTTCTACCAACACTCAAAAGATATGCTGTTAGGTTCATTGGACCTAGTTACATGGCTGAGTTTCTGCCCTTAGATTATAAACTCCTTGACATTTATGAACGTTAAAAAAATGGAGATCAATTTTCTGGGTTGTGTCAGTGCCAGGAATATTGATCAATCAATTATGATTTTGCCTAATGACTAGAAAGTGGATGAATGTTACCTGCGTCCTGTTCTTCTGCCAATTAGGAAATGTGCAAGTTTTATGCTGTGTATATTTCATTGTAACTTTTTTCTCTTCTTTTAAATCTGTCTCCTTATACAACTTGACCCCCTCCCCCACCCCATCATCACCTGTCCCATATGCAAATCTATGGATCACCGCCCCACTCTTTATAACTATTTACTGATCAAGTGAATGTGTCTCATTTTCTGTCAGCTACAGCTCAGATCTCACGTTATTATGTGATTGCTGATTGTATATCACCACTAGTCTGATTGAATTCACAATCCCTGGTCAGTCCCATTCCCTTACCTCTAATAATCTTTAGGACCAGTTCACACTACATGTGTTTCAGTTGCTTTTTTCCGCATCACAAACGCACAGAAAGAAGGTTATATGGTTGTCAATGTCATAGTTCACATCAGTGCTTGCATTTTCAGTGCATTGCAGGTGCTGCAAACAAAGTTCACCACGCTGCATTGTTTCTGCACAGAACTGTACTGGAACACATTGAAACGTCCTTGAATGTACTAAAACGCACATGTCCCTAATTAAATTGAATAAAAAGAAAAAACGAACTGGTAGGGATACAAGAATGCAATACAACGTGTCTTAAACGCATCCAAAATGTACTGGAACACACTAAACATGCATGCCAAAAGGGCATGCAAAAACACATCAGGAACACATCTAGACTGTTTCTATAGTGTGAACCGGCCCTTAGGACTTGTTCACACCTTTGGTGGTGCAGAAATGCATGCAAGAACACACATTTTCCAGCACAGCAAAGAAATGCAATTCCCTTTGCAGATGTGCGCGGTTAGGTGCAACACAATATGCCTGCAGTATTTTTGCATGTTGCCACACATTAGGCAGGCCATTGAAATTAACGAGCTGAGGAAAAAAAAAAAGTAAAAAAGGCCCCATTCACACAGGTCCTCTGGCCTGTACAGCATGAATGAGTGGGTTGTTTATGTGGCTAGAGCCACCTGTTACGCTATGGGGACACAGCAGCTGTAGGAACACAGGTTTTAATCTGACAGGTGTGAAGGTGTGGGGAAGTGGCCCTAAATGCTCACTGTCTGTGTTTAGGGCTCTACACCTGCACCCATATGCTTGTCAAATTATGACCTGTAGCAATTCCATAGTGTAAAATAGGTTGCCTGCAAACGGCGATAGCCACAAAAACAAACCACTGATTCCCACTCTACAGGCCACAGCACCCATGAGCCCCAAAACCTCAATTACACACACAGCTTTATTTATGAACTCAGTACAGTTTTATCATTTAGATTTTACAGGAATATGGTTGGGATTATGTCCATTAATCATGTTTTTAGTGTATTTTTACCATAAATATAATTTGGATATTTTCTCTGGCGGTGGGGGGCTGTCAGGTATGCTGTACGGGGCCCCATGATATCTAACAGTGGCCCTGGGTGTATGCTTGTGTCTGTGCCACCTGTATAGTTAGGAAGAACCTTGAACCTCTGCTATGTACCTCAATGGATCTAGGAATTGGACATGTTTTCAACTGAAAATACAACAATTATTAGTAAAGTTTCCCCAGCAAATGAGGATCAGCTCCTCAGTGGAGGACAGCAATCTCGCCATGTCCAGATGTGGTCTGGAATTCCACAAAAGAACAATTCACAAAACTAAAAAATAGACTTGCAAATTACCACTAAACTCTCCTAACTACACTCCCATCCACTCACACTCCCCACTTCCACTTCCAGGTGTGTGCAAACATCCTTCCGCCAACATCATGACGTATTTCCGGTATGACAGCTGCTCTAGCGCCTCCTCCAACAGCCGCCTTGGCATTTATTTGTGCACCATAGCAATTTTACATGCGGCTCCATTGTGTATATGACATTCGCAAATATATGTTTGCAGTTCTATTGTAGATTTGGCATTGGTGAATGTATGCTTGCAGCTATACTGTGTATATGACATTGGCAAATATATATTTGCCAGTAAAGGCCCAAAGTCAACATAAATTGGGGGCCCAATTTATTACTGTTAAGAGGATTGTAGAAAAAGAATAGCTAGCTGCACATTGAACACGACCTATTCATTGGTACATAACATGGTCTTGTGGTGCAATAGGGGGCTTTTGGTTTGTTATTTTGGACATACTTGCACATGTGCGCTCTAACAAGGAAGATTTGGGCATATTATATAGCTAGCAAAAATAAGTGTTAGGGCTGCTAGTACAATTCAGATACTTATATAGCGCTGTCAATTTACGCAGCGCTTTACATATAGATGTGGTAAATTCACATCAGTCCCTGTCAGGCTCCGCCCAACGGGATCTCTAGTGGTCCTTGGCACGGGGTTTCCCCGGACGCGGAGTCTAAGTCCCAGTCTGCCTTTTCACCAGGGCCCCTGATGGTGGGGATGGACTTGGTGCAAGACTGAAACCAGGTCGCGTTCCTGGGCACCCCCGGCGGTGGCAGAGGGGTCCCGCTGAGGGTATGTGCCCGGGTTGAGCCTGCTGTGAAGGGGACAACAGATCCCGATCCGAGCGGGATGGATGGGACGACAGATCCTGATGCGAGCGGGATGGATAGGATGACGGATCCCGATCCGAGCGGGATGGATGGGCGACTGTCAGGAGTAGGCGAGGTCAGACTAGCTGGGTCGGTATTGTGCGGACAGCATGGTACAGGGGGAGTAAGCGGAGAATGGTTGGGGTCACAAGCCAGGTTCAGCAGGTAGCGGGCAGCGTGGTACCGAGGGTCAGGCAGAGGGATGGTCAGGAACGAGCCGGGGTCAGAGCAGGAGAAGGTCAGCGTAAAACAGAACAGGCAGAGTTTGGCAACAAGGAAGCGTACTTACAGGACAGGAAACAAGACCTTGCGGCAACTTGGAGATGCACAGGGCAGCTTTAAATAGAGCGCCCTGTTCTCCCATTGATGCGGCCGCGATCGCTACTGCGCATGCGCGGCCGCCGCCGCGATCGCCGAAGACTCTGCGCTCGCCGGCTGGGACGGATCGGCAGTCTGCGCATGCGCGCACCGCCGAGGACCCGGGATCCCTGACAGTCCCTAACCCTCAAGGGGCGTACTAAGAGCCCTAACTTACATTCATACATATACTAGGGCCAATTTTGACAGGATTCAATTAACCTACCAGCATGTCTTTAGAGTGTGGGAGGAAACCGGAGTACCCGGAGAAAACACAGGCACAGGAAGAACATGCAAACTCCAGGCAGGAGGTGCCATGGCTGGGATTCGAACCAACAACCCTAGTACTGCCAGGTGGAAGTGCTAACCATTTAGCCACTGTGCAACATTCAAATAGAACATGAAATAATCCCCTCAAAAAATACATAGTACAAATAGTTATTGATCAAATACACATTCCACATTTATTTGGACAGCAACAAAAAGCTACATTCAATATCTTGGTGTGAAAAAAAAACAAAAAAAACACACAGGATAGATGTTGCTAAAATAGAACGGTCCTGCTCATAAGAGCTTACAATCTAAAAGATTATAGTTATAATAGAGATGAGCAAATCGAAGTAGGCGAAGTGGAATTCGCTTCGAATATTAGAAAAATTTCGATTCGCGCCGAATCCGAAAATAAGCAGACTTCGGATGCGCGAATCGAAATTTTTCCTAAAATGGCGGCGACATGTGCGGCGACGGAGCGGGGATGTCTGGGAAGGCGCGCAGACAAGGCGCGCTGACCCATAATGCATTCATTCATGACATGTGATCGCATTAGCCAATCAGCAGCCAGCCAGCCAGCACTGTGTAATGGTCGAGCTATAAATGGCGGCCATTTTAGAATTCTCCATTTGCCTCCAGTCATTCAACAGAGGCAGACCTGGCTGTATTCAGGGAGAGAGTTAGGGACACAGAAACGTTACTTAGGGACATAGAAACGTTAGTTAGGGACACAGAAACGTTACTTAGGGCCACAGAAACGTTACTTAGGGACACAGAAACGTTACTTAGGGACACAGAAACTTTACTTAGGGACACAGAAACGTTACTTAGGGACACAGAAACGTTACTTAGGGCCACAGAATCGTTACTTAGGGCCACAGAAACGTTACTTAGGGCCACAGAAACGTTACTTAGGGCCACAGAATTGTTACTTAGGGACAGACAGAATTGTTACTGAGGGACACAGAATTGTTACTGAGGGCCACAGAACTGTTACTTAGGGCCACAGAAACGTTACTTAGGGCCACAGAATTGTTACTTAGGGACAGACACAGAATTGTTACTGAGGGACACAGAATTGTTACTGAGGGCCACAGAACTGTTACTTAGGGCCACAGAATTGTTACTTAGGGACAGACACAGAATTGTTACTGAGGGACACAGAATTGTTACTGAGGGCCACAGAACTGTTACTTAGGGCCACAGAAACGTTACTTAGGGACACAGAATTGTTACTCAGGGACAGACACAGAATTGTTACTGAAGGACAGACACAGAATTGTTACTAAGGGACACAGAATCGTTACTTAGGGCCACAGAAACGTTACTTAGGGCCACAGAAACGTTACTTAGGGCCACAGAATTGTTACTTAGGGACGGACACAGAATTGTTACTGAGGGACACAGAATTGTTACTGAGGGCCACAGAACTGTTACTTAGGGCCACAGAAACGTTACTTAGGGCCACAGAATTGTTACTTAGGGACAGACACAGAACTGTTACTGAGGGCCACAGAATTGTTACTGAGGGCCACAGAACTGTTACTTAGGGCCACAGAAACGTTACATAGGGACACAGAATTGTTACTCAGGGACAGACACAGAATTGTTACTTAGGGACAGACACAGAATTGTTACTGAGGGACACAGAATTGTTACTGAGGGACACAGAATTGTTACTGAGGGACACAGAATTGTTACTTAGGGACAGACACAGAATTGTTACTGAGGGACACAGAATTGTTACTGAGGGCCACAGAACTGTTACTTAGGGCCACAGAAACGTTACTTAGGGCCACAGAATTGTTACTTAGGGACAGACACAGAATTGTTACTGAGGGACACAGAATTATTACTGAGGGCCACAGAACTGTTACTTAGGGCCACAGAAACTTTACTTAGGGACACAGAATTGTTACTCAGGGACAGACACAGAATTGTTACTGAGGGCCACAGAACTGTTACTTAGGGCCACAGAAACGTTACTTAGGGCCACAGAATTGTTACTCAGGGACAGACACAGAATTGTTACTGAGGGACACAGAATTGTTACTGAGGGCCACAGAACTGTTACTTAGGGCCACAGAAACGTTACTTAGGGCCACAGAATTGTTACTCAGGGACAGACACAGAATTGTTACTCAGGGACAGACACAGAATTGTTACTGAGGGCCACAGAACTGTTACTTAGGGCCACAGAAATGTTACTTAGGGCCACAGAATTGTTACTTAGGGACAGACACAGAATTGTTACTGAGGGACACAGAATTGTTACTGAGGGCCACAGAACTGTTACTTAGGGCCACAGAAACGTTACTTAGGGACACAGAATTGTTACTCAGGGACAGACACAGAATTGTTACTGAAGGACAGACACAGAATTGTTACTGAGGGACACAGAATCGTTACTTAGGGCCACAGAATTGTTACTTAGGGACAGACACAGAATTGTTACTGAGGGACACAGAATTGTTACTGAGGGCCACAGAACTGTTACTTAGGGCCACAGAAACGTTACTTAGGGCCACAGAATTGTTACTTAGGGACAGACACAGAATTGTTACTGAGGGCCACAGAATTGTTACTGAGGGCCACAGAACTGTTACTTAGGGCCACAGAAACGTTACTTAGAGACACAGAATTGTTACTCAGGGACAGACACAGAATTGTTACTTAGGGACAGACACAGAATTGTTACTGAGGGACACAGAATTGTTACTGAGGGCCACAGAATTGTTACTTAGGGACAGACACAGAATTGTTACTGAGGGACACAGAATTGTTACTGAGGGCCACAGAACTGTTACTTAGGGCCACAGAAATGTTACTTAGGGCCACAGAATTGTTACTTAGGGACAGACACAGAATTGTTACTGAGGGACACAGAATTATTACTGAGGGCCACAGAACTGTTACTTAGGGCCACAGAAACGTTACTTAGGGACACAGAATTGTTACTCAGGGACAGACACAGAATTGTTACTTAGGGACAGACACAGAATTGTTACTGAGGGACACAGAATTGTTACTGAGGGCCACAGAACTGTTACTTAGGGCCACAGAAACGTTACTTAGGGCCACAGAATTCTTACTTAGGGACAGACACAGAATTGTTAAGGAGGGACACAGAATTGTTACTGAGGGCCACAGAACTGTTACTTAGGGCCACAGAAACGTTACTTAGGGACACAGAATTGTTACTTAGGGACAGACACAGAATTGTTACTGAGGGACACAGAATTGTTACTGAGGGCCACAGAACTGTTACTTAGGGCACACAGAAACGTTACTTAGGGACACAGAATTGTTACTTAGGGACAGACACAGAATTGTTACTGAGGGACACAGAATTGTTACTCAGGGACAGACACAGATTTGTTACTTAGGGACAGACACAGAACCGTTACTTAGGGCCACAGAAACGTTACTGAGGGACACAGAATTGTTACTCAGGGACACAGAATTGTTACTGAGGGACACAGAATTGTTACTGAGGGACACAGAATTTTTACTGAGGGACACAGAATTGTTACTGAGGGACACAGAATTGTTACTGAGGGACACAGAATTGTTACTCAGGGACAGACACAGAATTGTTACTGAGGGACACAGAATTGTTACTGAGGGACACAGAATTGTTACTGAGGGACACAGAATTGTTACTCAGGGACACAGAATTGTTACTCAGGGACACAGAATTGTTACTGAGGGACAGACACAGAATTGTTACTGAGGGACACAGAATTGTTACTGAGGGACACAGAATTGTTACTCAGGGACACAGAATTGTTACTGAGGGACACAGAATTGTTACTGAGGGACACAGAATTGTTACTCAGGGACAGACACAAAATTGTTACTGAGGGACACAGAATTGTTACTGAGGGACACAGAATTGTTACTCAGGGACAGACACAGAATTGTTACTCAGGGACAGACACAGAATTGTTACTGAGGGACACAGAATTGTTACTCAGGGACACAGAATTGTTACTCAGGGACACAGAATTGTTACTGAGGGACACAGAATTGTTACTGAGGGACACAGAATTGTTACTGAGGGACAGACACAGAATTGTTACTCAGGGACAGACACAGAATTGTTACTGAGGGACACAGAATTGTTACTGAGGGACACAGAATTGTTACTCAGGGACACATAATTGTTACTCAGGGACACAGAATTGTTACTGAGGGACACAGAATTGTTACTCAGGGACAGACACAGAATTGTTACTGAGGGACACAGAATTGTTACTGAGGGACACAGAATTGTTACTCAGCGACAGACACAGAATTGTTACTCAGGGACAGACACAGAATTGTTACTGAGGGACACAGAATTGTTACTCAGGGACAGAGAATTGTTACTCAGGGACACAGAATTGTTACTGAGGGACACAGAATTGTTACTCAGGGACACAGAATTGTTACTGAGGGACACAGAATTGTTACTGAGGGACACAGAATTGTTACTCAGGGACAGACACAGAATTGTTACTGAGGGACACAGAATTGTTACTGAGGGACACAGAATTGTTACTCAGGGACACATAATTGTTACTGAGGGACACAGAATTGTTACTGAGGGACACAGAATTGTTACTCAGGGACAGACACAGAATTGTTACTCAGGGACAGACACAGAATTGTTACTGAGGGACACAGAATTATTACTGAGGGACACAGAATTGTTACTCAGCGACAGACACAGAATTGTTACTCAGGGACAGACACAGAATTGTTACTGAGGGACACAGAATTGTTACTGAGGGACACAGAATTGTTACTCAGGGACACAGAATTGTTACTGAGGGACACAGAATTGTTACTGAGGGACACAGAATTTTTACTGAGGGACACAGAATTGTTACTGAGGGACACAGAATTGTTATTCAGGGACACAGAATTGTTACTCAGGGACACAGAATTGTTACTCGGGGACAGACACAGAATTGTTACTGAGGGACACAGAATTGTTACTGAGGGACACAGAATTGTTACTGAGGGACACAGAATTGTTACTGAGGGACACAGAATTGTTACTCAGGGACAGACACAGAATTGTTACTCAGGGACACAGAATCGTTTAATTAAAGAGTATGTCAGACAACATGCATAGGAGTGGCAGAGGAGGCAATGTTTTAGGAGCGAGCAGACGTGGCAGCAGAGGAAGGGGTCGAGGCAGCACTAGTCGCAGCCAGAGGCCAGTGCTCCCGGTGTCATCCAGCGGTCGTGTCTCCACCGACAACCCTGCCGTCATCGATTGGTTGGCTCGGTCGTCTTCCTCTTCCCAGGTCACCTCTGACACCTACAGCCAACGGTCGGTGGGTACGTCAGACACAACCGTTAGTTGGCATGGCCCGGGAGCAAGCCCACTGAAATCACGTGTCCTTGACCTGCCCCTGTCCTTTGGTGTTCCCTCACCAAGCGAAGTATCGTATGCTGTGGGCTCAGCCCCACTGTACAGTGAGGAAGAGCTAACAGAGGGCGGTCAGGAACGGGGGGAGACATCCGCCTCTTCAGCAGCCAGGCGAAGAAGTAGTGGCGAGGAGAGTGGCTCGGTAGCCGGTCTAGAGACAGGTCTGTCTCCTGACCCACACGCAGCCGAGGGGGCTAGTAGTGAGGCGGAGACCCTAATTGATGATGATGAGGCTGATCGCACTTGGCAGCCTCGTCGTCATCAGGCTATTGCTTCCGCATCATCAGGAGAAGAGGGTGGCAGCTTGGCAGCGAGCAAAACAGTGGGTGGGTTGCCCAGGAGGCAGCAGGGTCGCAGCAGTGTCAGTGGAGGCAAACGGCCACGGAGTACAGCACCAGCTCCACTGCAGCCTACCACCACGGCCAGTAGTGGTGCCGGTGTGCACGGAGGAAGCAGCAGTCAGCCAGTGAGGAGTATCGGGGGCAAAGTTTCCTACTCGGCGGTGTGGCAATTTTTTGTCAAGCCGCCCGAGGAAGTAAACGTAGCCGTATGTCGACTATGTGGCCAGAAAGTCAAGCCGGGCCAGGGGGCCCATGCTGGGACTACAGCATTGCGGCAGCATATGCAGCGTCGCCATTTGGTGGCCTGGGAAAACCGTGATAAAGATACGGCGGTTCTGCCCGCCCCAGCCCCCGCTCCATCACCCGCTCCGTTACTTGCTCCGTCACCCGACGTCAATCGCCCTCTATCAGCCAGTCAAGGCTCCAACACCTCTGCTGAGGGGAGTTGTCGCTCGTTGGCATCTTCCGCTCGTTCTGATGCTCCTTCTCCTGCTACTCCTCTTCACGGATTCCGTCAGCAGTCTTTCTTGGAATCCGTTTCCAAGAGACAACAGTTTGCGAGCACGCACCCGACGGTGCAAAAGCTGAACGTCCTCCTGTCCAAGTTGCTGGTGCTGCAGTCCCTCCCTTTCCAAGTGGTGGACTCAGCACCTTTCCGGGAAATGATGGCTTGTGCCGCGCCGCGGTGGAGAGTGCCAAGCCGTCATTTCTTCGCCAAAAAGGCAGTGCCAGCCCTGCATTCACATGTAGAAGAGATGGTGGGCCAGTCTTTGAGCATGTCGGTCTCTGCCAAAGTGCACGGCAGCGCCGACGTATGGAGCTGTAACTACGGTCAGGGACAGTACATGTCATTTACGGCCCACTGGGTGAACGTGGTGCCGTCACAGCCGCACCAGCAACTTGGACAGGTCACGCCGCTTTTGCCTCCACGTTTGCACGTCCTTGGTCCGGCAAAGATGTCCGCCTCTACCACCTCTTCTTCCGCCATGTCCTCAGCCGCCACCCCCGTGCCAGGTCCCATTACCCGACCGGCATATCACATGTGCAGGGCGCAACGGTGTCACGCTGTGCTGCACCTGGTATGCCTTGGCGAACGTAGTCACACAGGGGAGGAACTTCTCAGTGTAATGAACAGAGAAATCGACAGATGGCTGTCTCCGCGCAAACTTAAAATCGTAACCATGTTGACCGACAACGGAAAGAACATGGTGTCTGCTCTGCGTCAAGGAAGGTTGTGCCATGCGCCATGCATGCCTCACGTGTTCAATCTGGTTGTCAAGCGGTTCCTAAAATCCACCATCCCACTGCAAGACATCCTTAAAATGTCACGTAAACTTTGCATGCATTTCAGCCATTCCTACACCGCAAAGCACACCCTCCTTGAGCTGCAGCGGCAGAACGGAATTCCACAGCATCGCCTGATCTGCGACATTGCAACAAGGTGGAATTCAACCCTACACATGTTAGACCGCCTTTACGAACAGCGAAAGGCCATCACCGATTTCCTGATGTTACAAGCGGATAAAGGTACTCCCCTGTGTAACTTCGATGTCAGCCATTGGCAGCTCATGCGTGACACCTGCCGCTTGCTCAGGCCCTTTGAGGAGGCCACGCTATTCGTGAGTCGGCAGGACTATGGGATGAACGACGTCATTCCTCTGTTGCACGTCCTGGAACAAATGCTGTTAACAATGGCTGGTCAGGGTGCGGTAGACGTGGCGCACAGATCTCAACGCCACATGACCCCTGTGGGGGCAGGACAGGAAGAAGAGGAGGAGGTAGAGGAGGACATTTGTGCTCAGGAATTATTGAGTGAAATGGGTGGTTTTTCCACTCAGCGGACAGGAGTGGAGGAGCAGGAACATTTGGTAGAGGAGGAGGAGGAGGAGACAGAGGACCCAGACGCACCGTGGCAGTATGCTGTGGAGATGGAGGCAGGGAGTCCCTCGCATTCCTTGGCACAAATGGCCCATAGCATGCTCGGTTGCTTGCGTAGCGACAGCCGAATAATAACCATCAGACAGAGGGATGACTTTTGGCTGTCCACCTTGTTGGACCCTCGCTACCGTTCAAAAATGGTGTCCTTTTTCACACCTGCTGAGAGGGAGGCCAAAATAACGTACTATAAAAACCACCTATGTAGTCAGCTGGTCTCTGCCTTTGTGCGCCAACGTCCATCCTCAGACACTGTGGGCCCTGTGCGCTCGCGTTCCGCTGCCATGGCAGCAGGGGAGGGGTGGTAGGAGCAGTGGCAGCTCCACCAGCAGCGGCTGCCTCAGTCTGCAGTCGATGATGAGTAGCTTTCTTCACCAGCGCAGTGAGGAAACTACTAACCAGCCACAGCAGCAGCAGCAGCATCAGGTGGACCTGGAGCAGGACCTCAAACAACAGGCTTGGGCCTACTTGGACAGCACCCTGCCAACCGAGGTAGACAATCCCCTTGACTACTGGGCAACGAAACTTGACCTTTGGCCCCAACTAGCTGAATTTGCCCTTGAAAGGCTGTCATGCCCGGCCAGTAGCGTGGCATCGGAGCGCGTGTTTAGTGCGGCAGGAGGTATTGTAACTCCGCGGAGGACACGACTGTCCACCCAAAGTGTGGAGAGACTCACGTTTGTGAAAATGAATCAGGCGTGGATTAGTCTGGATTTCAAACCACCAGTTCCTGACACAACTGACTAAATCCGCCATGAATCATGCCCCAAACATGTGCCACTTTCAGGTCTCCTCACACTGCTGGTGTGTTCCATTTTTTGTCATAGGGTGCTGGCAGATTACGGGCCTCCCATAGCTGCTGCCAGGCCCCTAATCTGCCATGGGCCCCTATACCGCCTCCTCATGCTGCTGCCAGGTCCAGAGTCTCTCATGGGTCCCTGTACGGCCTCCCATTGCTGCTGTCTCCATCGCCACACTCTGCCATGTGCCACTTTCAGGTCTCCTCACACTGCTGGTGTGTTCCATTTTTTGTCATAGGGTGCTGGCAGATTACGGGCCTCCATGCCCCTAATCTGCCAACGGCCCCTATACCGCCTCCTTATGCTGCTGCCAAGTCCAGAGTCTCTCATGGGTCCCTGTACGGCCTCCCATTGCTGCTGTCTCCATCGCCACACACTGCCATGTGCCACTTTCAGGTCTCCTCACACTGCTGGTGTGTTCCATTTTTTGTCATAGGGTGCTGGCAGATTACGGGCCTCCCATAGCTGCTGCCAGGCCCCTAATCTGCCATGGGCCCCTATACCGCCTCCTCATGCTGCTGCCAGGTCCACAGTGTCTCATGCCATGTGCCACTTTCAGGTCTCCTCACACTGCTGGTGTGTTCCATTTTTTGTCATAGGGTGCTGGCAGATTACGGGCCTCCTATAGCTGCTGCCAGGCCCCTAATCTGCCATGGGCCCCTATACCGCCTCCTCATGCTGCTGCCAAGTACAGAGTCTCTCATGGGTCCCTGTACGGCCTCCCATTGCTGCTATCTCCATCGCCACACTCTGCCATGTGCCACTTTCAGGTCTCCTCACACTGCTGGTGTGTTCCATTTTTTGTCATAGGGTGCTGGCAGATTACGGGCCTCCCATAGCTGCTGCCAGGCCCCTAATCTGCCATGGGCCCCTGTACCGCCTCCTCATGCTGCTGCCAGGTCCACAGTGTCTCATGCCATGTGCCACTTTCAGGTCTCCTCACACTGCTGGTGTGTTCCATTTTTTGTCATAGGGTGCTGGCAGATTACGGGCCTCCTATAGCTGCTGCCAGGCCCCTAATCTGCCATGGGCCCCTATACCGCCTCCTCATGCTGCTGCCAAGTCCAGAGTCTCTCATGGGTCCCTGTACGGCCTCCCATTGCTGCTGTCTCCATCGCCACACTCTGCCATGTGCCACTTTCAGGTCTCCTCACACTGCTGGTGTGTTCCATTTTTTGTCATAGGGTGCTGGCAGATTACGGGCCTCCCATAGCTGCTGCCAGGCCCCTAATCTGCCATGGGCCCCTATACCGCCTCCTCATGCTGCTGCCAGGTCCAGAGTCTCTCATTGGTCCCTGTACGGCCTCCCATTGCTGCTGTCTCCATCGCCACACTCTGCCATGTGCCACTTTCAGGTCTCCTCACACTGTTGGTGTGTTCCATTTTTTGTCATAGGGTGCTGGCAGATTACGGGCCTCCCATAGCTGCTGCCAGGCCCCTAATCTGCCATGGGCCCCTGTACCGCCTCCTCATGCTGCTGCCAGGTCCACAGTGTCTCATGCCATGTGCCACTTTCAGGTCTCCTCACACTGCTGGTGTGTTCCATTTTTTGTCATAGGGTGCTGGCAGATTACGGGCCTCCCATAGCTGCTGCCTGGCCCCTAATATGCCATGGGCCCCTATACCGCCTCCTCATGCTGCTGCCAGGTCCACAGTGTCTCATGCCATGTGCCACTTTCAGGTCTCCTCACACTGCTGGTGTGTTCCATTTTTTGTCATAGGGTGCTGGCAGATTACGGGCCTCCCATAGCTGCTGCCAGGCCCCTAATCTGCCATGGGCCCCTATACCGCCTCCTCATGCTGCTGCCAAGTCCAGAGTCTCTCATGGGTCCCTGTACGGCCTCCCATTGCTGCTGTCTCCATCGCCACACTCTGCCATGTGCCACTTTCAGGTCTCCTCACACTGCTGGTGTGTTCCATTTTTTGTCATAGGGTGCTCACAGATTACGGGCCTCCCATAGCTGCTGCCAGGCCCCTAATCTGCCATGGGCCCCTATACCGCCTCCTCATGCTGCTGCCAGGTCCACAGTGTCTCATGTCATGTGCCACTTTCAGGTCTCCTCACACTGCTGGTGTGTTCCATTTTTTGTCATAGGGTGCTGGCAGATTACGGGCCTCCTATAGCTGCTGCCAGGCCCCTAATCTGCCATGGGCCCCTATACCGCCTCCTCATGCTGCTGCCAGCTCCAGAGTCTCTCATGGGTCCCTGTACGGCCTCCCATTGCTGCTGTCTCCATCGCCACACACTGCCATGTGCCACTTTCAGGTCTCCTCACACTGCTGGTGTGTTCCATTTTTTGTCATAGGGTGCTGGCAGATTACGGGCCTCCCATAGCTGCTGCCAGGCCCCTAATCTGCCATGGGCCCCTATACCGCCTCCTCATGCTTCTGCCAAGTCCAGAGTTTCTCATGGGTCCCTGTACGGCCTCCCATTGCTGCTGTCTCCATCGCCACACTCTGCCATGTGCCACTTTCAGGTCTCCTCACACTGCTGGTGTGTTCCATTTTTTGTCATAGGGTGCTGGCAGATTACGGGCCTCCCATAGCTGCTGCCAGGCCCCTAATCTGCCATGGGCCCCTATACCACCTCCTCGTGCTGCTGCCAGGTCCAGAGACTCTCATGGGTCCCTGGTCGGCCTCCCATTGCTGCTGTCTCCATCGCCACACTCTGCCATGTGCCACTTTCAGGTCTCCTCACACTGCTGGTGTGTTCCATTTTTTGTCATAGGGTGCTGGCAGATTACGGGCCTCCCATAGCTGCTGCCAGGCCCCTAATCTGCCATGGGCCCCTGTACCGCCTCCTCATGCTGCTGCCAGGTCCACAGTGTCTCATGCCATGTGCCACTTTCAGGTCTCCTCACACTGCTGGTGTGTTCCATTTTTTGTCATAGGGTGCTGGCAGATTACGGGCCTCCCATAGCTGCTGCCAGGCCCCTAATCTGCCATGGGCCCCTATACCGCCTCCTCATGCTGCTGCCAGGTCCAGAGTCTCTCATGGGTCCCTGTACGGCCTCCCATTGCTGCTGTCTCCATCGCCACACTCTGCCATGTGCCACTTTCAGGTCTCCTCACACTGCTGGTGTGTTCCATTTTTTGTCATAGGGTGCTGGCAGATTACGGGCCTCCCATAGCTGCTGCCAGGCCCCTAATCTGCCATGGGCCCCTGTACCGCCTCCTCATGCTGCTGCCAGGTCCACAGTGTCTCATGCCATGTGCCACTTTCAGGTCTCCTCACACTGCTGGTGTGTTCCATTTTTTGTCATAGGGTGCTGGCAGATTACGGGCCTCCCATAGCTGCTGCCAGGCCCCTAATCTGCCATGGGCCCCTATACCGCCTCCTCATGCTGCTGCCAAGTCCAGAGTCTCTCATGGGTCCCTGTACGGCCTCCCATTGCTGCTGTCTCCATCGCCACACACTGCCATGTGCCACTTTCAGGTCTCCTCACACTGCTGGTGTGTTCCATTTTTTGTCATAGGGTGCTGGCAGATTACGGGCCTCCTATAGCTGCTGCCAGGCCCCTAATCTGCCATGGGCCCCTATACCGCCTCCTCATGCTGCTGCCAAGTCCAGAGTCTCTCATGGGTCCCTATACGGCCTCCCATTGCTGCTATCTCCATCGCCACACTCTGCCATGTGCCACTTTCAGGTCTCCTCACACTGCTGGTGTGTTCCATTTTTTGTCATAGGGTGCTGGCAGATTACGGGCCTCCCATAGCTGCTGCCAGGCCCCTAATCTGCCATGGGCCCCTATACCGCCTCCTCATGCTGCTGCCAGGTCCAGAGTCTCTCATTGGTCCCTGTACGGCCTCCCATTGCTGCTGTCTCCATCGCCACACTCTGCCATGTGCCACTTTCAGGTCTCCTCACACTGCTGGTGTGTTCAATTTTTTGTCATAGGGTGCTGGCAGATTACGGGCCTCCCATAGCTGCTGCCAGGCCCCTAATCTGCCATGGGCCCCTATACCGCCTCCTCATGCTGCTGCCAGGTCCAAAGTCTCTCATGGGTCCCTATACGGCCTCCCATTGCTGCTGTCTCCATCGCCACACTCTGCCATGTGCCACTTTCAGGTCTCCTCACACTGCTGGTGTGTTCCATTTTTTGTCATAGGGTGCTGGCAGATTACGGGCCTCCCATAGTTGCTGCCAGGCCCCTAATCTGCCATGGGCCCCTATACCGCCTCCTCATGCTGCTGCCAGGTCCACAGTGTCTCATGCCATGTGCCACTTTCAGGTCTCCTCACACTGCTGGTGTGTTCCATTTTTTGTCATAGGGTGCTGGCAGATTACGGGCCTCCTATAGCTGCTGCCAGGCCCCTAATCTGCCATGGGCCCCTATACCACCTCCTCATGCTGCTGCCAAGTCCAGAGTCTCTCATGGGTCCCTGTACGGCCTCCCATTGCTGCTGTCTCCGTCGCCACACTCTGCCATGTGCCACTTTCAGGTCTCCTCACACTGCTGGTGTGTTCCATTTTTTGTCATAGGGTGCTGGCAGATTACGGGCCTCCCATAGCTGCTGCCAGGCCCCTAATCTGCCATGGGCCCCTATACCGCCTCCTCATGCTGCTGCCAGGTCCAGAGTCTCTCATGGGTCCCTGTACGGCCTCCCATTGCTGCTGTCTCCATCGCCACACTCTGCCATGTGCCACTTTCAGGTCTCCTCACACTGCTGGTATGTTCCATTTTTTGTCATAGGGTGCTGGCAGATTACGGGCCTCCCATAGCTGCTGCCAGGCCCCTAATCTGCCATGGGCCCCTGTACCGCCTCCTCATGCTGCTGCCAGGTCCACAGTGTCTCATGCCATGTGCCACTTTCAGGTCTCCTCACACTGCTGGTGTGTTCCATTTTTTGTCATAGGGTGCTGGCAGATTACGGGCCTCCTATAGCTGCTGCCAGGCCCCTAATCTGCCATGGGCCCCTATACCGCCTCCTCATGCTGCTGCCAAGTCCAGAGTCTCTCATGGGTCCCTGTACGGCCTCCCATTGCTGCTGTCTCCATCGCCACACTCTGCCATGTGCCACTTTCAGGTCTCCTCACACTGCTGGTGTGTTCCATTTTTTGTCATAGGGTGCTGGCAGATTACGGGCCTCCCATAGCTGCTGCCAGGCCCCTAATCTGCCATGGGCCCCTATACCGCCTCTTCATGCTGCTGCCAGGTCCAGAGTCTCTCATTGGTCCCTGTACGGCCTCCCATTGCTGCTGTCTCCATCGCCACACTCTGCCATGTGCCACTTTCAGGTCTCCTCACACTGCTGGTGTGTTCCATTTTTTGTCATAGGGTGCTGGCAGATTACGGGCCTCCCATAGCTGCTGCCAGGCCCCTAATCTGCCATGGGCCCCTGTACCGCCTCCTCATGCTGCTGCCAGGTCCACAGTGTCTCATGCCATGTGCCACTTTCAGGTCTCCTCACACTGCTGGTGTGTTCCATTTTTTGTCATAGGGTGCTGGCAGATTACGGGCCTCCCATAGCTGCTGCCTGGCCCCTAATCTGCCATGGGCCCCTATACCGCCTCCTCATGCTGCTGCCAGGTCCACAGTGTCTCATGCCATGTGCCACTTTCAGGTCTCCTCACACTGCTGGTGTGTTCCATTTTTTGTCATAGGGTGCTGGCAGATTACGGGCCTCCCATAGCTGCTGCCAGGCCCCTAATCTGCCATGGGCCCCTATACCGCCTCCTCATGCTGCTGCCAAGTCCAGAGTCTCTCATGGGTCCCTGTACGGCCTCCCATTGCTGCTGTCTCCATCGCCACACTCTGCCATGTGCCACTTTCAGGTCTCCTCACACTGCTGGTGTGTTCCATTTTTTGTCATAGGGTGCTCACAGATTACGGGCCTCCCATAGCTGCTCCCAGGCCCCTAATCTGCCATGGGCCCCTATACCGCCTCCTCATGCTGCTGCCAGGTCCACAGTGTCTCATGTCATGTGCCACTTTCAGGTCTCCTCACACTGCTGGTGTGTTCCATTTTTTGTCATAGGGTGCTGGCAGATTACGGGCCTCCTATAGCTGCTGCCAGGCCCCTAATCTGCCATGGGCCCCTATACCGCCTCCTCATGCTGCTGCCAGCTCCAGAGTCTCTCATGGGTCCCTGTATGGCCTCCCATTGCTGCTGTCTCCATCGCCACACTCTGCCATGTGCCACTTTCAGGTCTCCTCACACTGCTGGTGTGTTCCATTTTTTGTCATAGGGTGCTGGCAGATTACGGGCCTCCCATAGCTGCTGCCAGGCCCCTAATCTGCCATGGGCCCCTATACCGCCTCCTCATGCTGCTGCCAAGTCCAGAGTCTCTCATGGGTCCCTGTACGGCCTCCCATTGCTGCTGTCTCCATCGCCACACTCTGCCATGTGCCACTTTCAGGTCTCCTCACACTGCTGGTGTGTTCCATTTTTTGTCATAGGGTGCTCACAGATTACGGGCCTCCCATAGCTGCTGCCAGGCCCCTAATCTGCCATGGGCCCCTATACCGCCTCCTCATGCTGCTGCCAGGTCCACAGTGTCTCATGTCATGTGCCACTTTCAGGTCTCCTCACACTGCTGGTGTGTTCCATTTTTTGTCATAGGGTGCTGGCAGATTACGGGCCTCCTATAGCTGCTGCCAGGCCCCTAATCTGCCATGGGCCCCTATACCGCCTCCTCATGCTGCTGCCAGCTCCAGAGTCTCTCATGGGTCCCTGTACGGCCTCCCATTGCTGCTGTCTCCATCGCCACACACTGCCATGTGCCACTTTCAGGTCTCCTCACACTGCTGGTGTGTTCCATTTTTTGTCATAGGGTGCTGGCAGATTACGGGCCTCCCATAGCTGCTGCCAGGCCCCTAATCTGCCATGGGCCCCTATACCGCCTCCTCATGCTTCTGCCAAGTCCAGAGTTTCTCATGGGTCCCTGTACGGCCTCCCATTGCTGCTGTCTCCATCGCCACACTCTGCCATGTGCCACTTTCAGGTCTCCTCACACTGCTGGTGTGTTCCATTTTTTGTCATAGGGTGCTGGCAGATTACGGGCCTCCCATAGCTGCTGCCAGGCCCCTAATCTGCCATGGGCCCCTATACCACCTCCTCGTGCTGCTGCCAGGTCCAGAGACTCTCATGGGTCCCTGGTCGGCCTCCCATTGCTGCTGTCTCCATCGCCACACTCTGCCATGTGCCACTTTCAGGTCTCCTCACACTGCTGGTGTGTTCCATTTTTTGTCATAGGGTGCTGGCAGATTACGGGCCTCCCATAGCTGCTGCCAGGCCCCTAATCTGCCATGGGCCCCTGTACCGCCTCCTCATGCTGCTGCCAGGTCCACAGTGTCTCATGCCATGTGCCACTTTCAGGTCTCCTCACACTGCTGGTGTGTTCCATTTTTTGTCATAGGGTGCTGGCAGATTACGGGCCTCCCATAGCTGCTGCCAGGCCCCTAATCTGCCATGGGCCCCTATACCGCCTCCTCATGCTGCTGCCAGGTCCAGAGTCTCTCATGGGTCCCTGTACGGCCTCCCATTGCTGCTGTCTCCATCGCCACACTCTGCCATGTGCCACTTTCAGGTCTCCTCACACTGCTGGTGTGTTCCATTTTTTGTCATAGGGTGCTGGCAGATTACGGGCCTCCCATAGCTGCTGCCAGGCCCCTAATCTGCCATGGGCCCCTGTACCGCCTCCTCATGCTGCTGCCAGGTCCACAGTGTCTCATGCCATGTGCCACTTTCAGGTCTCCTCACACTGCTGGTGTGTTCCATTTTTTGTCATAGGGTGCTGGCAGATTACGGGCCTCCCATAGCTGCTGCCAGGCCCCTAATCTGCCATGGGCCCCTATACCGCCTCCTCATGCTGCTGCCAAGTCCAGAGTCTCTCATGGGTCCCTGTACGGCCTCCCATTGCTGCTGTCTCCATCGCCACACACTGCCATGTGCCACTTTCAGGTCTCCTCACACTGCTGGTGTGTTCCATTTTTTGTCATAGGGTGCTGGCAGATTACGGGCCTCCTATAGCTGCTGCCAGGCCCCTAATCTGCCATGGGCCCCTATACCGCCTCCTCATGCTGCTGCCAAGTCCAGAGTCTCTCATGGGTCCCTATACGGCCTCCCATTGCTGCTATCTCCATCGCCACACTCTGCCATGTGCCACTTTCAGGTCTCCTCACACTGCTGGTGTGTTCCATTTTTTGTCATAGGGTGCTGGCAGATTACGGGCCTCCCATAGCTGCTGCCAGGCCCCTAATCTGCCATGGGCCCCTATACCGCCTCCTCATGCTGCTGCCAGGTCCAGAGTCTCTCATTGGTCCCTGTACGGCCTCCCATTGCTGCTGTCTCCATCGCCACACTCTGCCATGTGCCACTTTCAGGTCTCCTCACACTGCTGGTGTGTTCAATTTTTTGTCATAGGGTGCTGGCAGATTACGGGCCTCCCATAGCTGCTGCCAGGCCCCTAATCTGCCATGGGCCCCTATACCGCCTCCTCATGCTGCTGCCAGGTCCAAAGTCTCTCATGGGTCCCTATACGGCCTCCCATTGCTGCTGTCTCCATCGCCACACTCTGCCATGTGCCACTTTCAGGTCTCCTCACACTGCTGGTGTGTTCCATTTTTTGTCATAGGGTGCTGGCAGATTACGGGCCTCCCATAGTTGCTGCCAGGCCCCTAATCTGCCATGGGCCCCTATACCGCCTCCTCATGCTGCTGCCAGGTCCACAGTGTCTCATGCCATGTGCCACTTTCAGGTCTCCTCACACTGCTGGTGTGTTCCATTTTTTGTCATAGGGTGCTGGCAGATTACGGGCCTCCTATAGCTGCTGCCAGGCCCCTAATCTGCCATGGGCCCCTATACCACCTCCTCATGCTGCTGCCAAGTCCAGAGTCTCTCATGGGTCCCTGTACGGCCTCCCATTGCTGCTGTCTCCGTCGCCACACTCTGCCATGTGCCACTTTCAGGTCTCCTCACACTGCTGGTGTGTTCCATTTTTTGTCATAGGGTGCTGGCAGATTACGGGCCTCCCATAGCTGCTGCCAGGCCCCTAATCTGCCATGGGCCCCTATACCGCCTCCTCATGCTGCTGCCAGGTCCAGAGTCTCTCATGGGTCCCTGTACGGCCTCCCATTGCTGCTGTCTCCATCGCCACACTCTGCCATGTGCCACTTTCAGGTCTCCTCACACTGCTGGTATGTTCCATTTTTTGTCATAGGGTGCTGGCAGATTACGGGCCTCCCATAGCTGCTGCCAGGCCCCTAATCTGCCATGGGCCCCTGTACCGCCTCCTCATGCTGCTGCCAGGTCCACAGTGTCTCATGCCATGTGCCACTTTCAGGTCTCCTCACACTGCTGGTGTGTTCCATTTTTTGTCATAGGGTGCTGGCAGATTACGGGCCTCCTATAGCTGCTGCCAGGCCCCTAATCTGCCATGGGCCCCTATACCGCCTCCTCATGCTGCTGCCAAGTCCAGAGTCTCTCATGGGTCCCTGTACGGCCTCCCATTGCTGCTGTCTCCATCGCCACACTCTGCCATGTGCCACTTTCAGGTCTCCTCACACTGCTGGTGTGTTCCATTTTTTGTCATAGGGTGCTGGCAGATTACGGGCCTCCCATAGCTGCTGCCAGGCCCCTAATCTGCCATGGGCCCCTATACCGCCTCTTCATGCTGCTGCCAGGTCCAGAGTCTCTCATTGGTCCCTGTACGGCCTCCCATTGCTGCTGTCTCCATCGCCACACTCTGCCATGTGCCACTTTCAGGTCTCCTCACACTGCTGGTGTGTTCCATTTTTTGTCATAGGGTGCTGGCAGATTACGGGCCTCCCATAGCTGCTGCCAGGCCCCTAATCTGCCATGGGCCCCTGTACCGCCTCCTCATGCTGCTGCCAGGTCCACAGTGTCTCATGCCATGTGCCACTTTCAGGTCTCCTCACACTGCTGGTGTGTTCCATTTTTTGTCATAGGGTGCTGGCAGATTACGGGCCTCCCATAGCTGCTGCCTGGCCCCTAATCTGCCATGGGCCCCTATACCGCCTCCTCATGCTGCTGCCAGGTCCACAGTGTCTCATGCCATGTGCCACTTTCAGGTCTCCTCACACTGCTGGTGTGTTCCATTTTTTGTCATAGGGTGCTGGCAGATTACGGGCCTCCCATAGCTGCTGCCAGGCCCCTAATCTGCCATGGGCCCCTATACCGCCTCCTCATGCTGCTGCCAAGTCCAGAGTCTCTCATGGGTCCCTGTACGGCCTCCCATTGCTGCTGTCTCCATCGCCACACTCTGCCATGTGCCACTTTCAGGTCTCCTCACACTGCTGGTGTGTTCCATTTTTTGTCATAGGGTGCTCACAGATTACGGGCCTCCCATAGCTGCTCCCAGGCCCCTAATCTGCCATGGGCCCCTATACCGCCTCCTCATGCTGCTGCCAGGTCCACAGTGTCTCATGTCATGTGCCACTTTCAGGTCTCCTCACACTGCTGGTGTGTTCCATTTTTTGTCATAGGGTGCTGGCAGATTACGGGCCTCCTATAGCTGCTGCCAGGCCCCTAATCTGCCATGGGCCCCTATACCGCCTCCTCATGCTGCTGCCAGCTCCAGAGTCTCTCATGGGTCCCTGTATGGCCTCCCATTGCTGCTGTCTCCATCGCCACACTCTGCCATGTGCCACTTTCAGGTCTCCTCACACTGCTGGTGTGTTCCATTTTTTGTCATAGGGTGCTGGCAGATTACGGGCCTCCCATAGCTGCTGCCAGGCCCCTAATCTGCCATGGGCCCCTATACCGCCTCCTCATGCTGCTGCCAGGTCCACAGTGTCTCATGCCATGTGCCACTTTCAGGTCTCCTCACACTGCTGGTGTGTTCCATTTTTTGTCATAGGGTGCTGGCAGATTACGGGCCTCCTATAGCTGCTGCCAGGCCCCTAATCTGCCATGGGCCCCTATACCGCCTCCTCATGCTGCTGCCAAGTCCAGAGTCTCTCATGGGTCCCTGTACGGCCTCCCATTGCTGCTGTCTCCATCGCCACACACTGCCATGTGCCACTTTCAGGTCTCCTCACACTGCTGGTGTGTTCCATTTTTTGTCATAGGGTGCTGGAAGATTACGGGCCTCCCATAGCTGCTGCCAGGCCCCTAATCTGCCATGGGCCCCTATACCGCCTCCTCATGCTGCTGCCAAGTCCAGAGTCTCTCATGGGTCCCTGTACGGCCTCCCATTGCTGCTGTCTCCATCGCCACACTCTGCCATGTGCCACTTTCAGGTCTCCTCACACTGCTGGTGTGTTCCATTTTTTGTCATAGGGTGCTGGCAGATTACGGGCCTCCCATAGCTGCTGCCAGGCCCCTAATCTGCCATGGGCCCCTATACCACCTCCTCATGCTGCTGCCAGGTCCAGAGTCTCTCATGGGTCCCTGTACGGCCTCCCATTGCTGCTGTCTCCATCGCCACACTCTGCCATGTGCCACTTTCAGGTCTCCTCACACTGCTGGTGTGTTCCATTTTTTGTCATAGGGTGCTGGCAGATTACGGGCCTCCCATAGCTGCTGCCAGGCCCCTAAACTGCCATGGGCCCCTGTACCGCCTCCTCATGCTGCTGCCAGGTCCACAGTGTCTCATGCCATGTGCCACTTTCAAGTCTCCTCACACTGCTGGTGTGTTCCATTTTTTGTCATAGGGTGCTGGCAGATTACGGGCCTCCCATAGCTGCTGCCAGGCCCCTAATCTGCCATGGGCCCCTATACCGCCTCCTCATGCTGCTGCCAGGTCCAGAGTCTCTCATGGGTCCCTGTACGGCCTCCCATTGCTGCTGTCTCCATCGCCACACTCTGCCATGTGCCACTTTCAGGTCTCCTCACACTGCTGGTGTGTTCCATTTTTTGTCATAGGGTGCTGGCAGATTACGGGCCTCCCATAGCTGCTGCCAGGCCCCTAATCTGCCATAGGCCCCTGTACCGCCTCCTCATGCTTCTGCCAGGTCCACAGTGTCTCATGCCATGTGCCACTTTCAGGTCTCCTCACACTGCTGGTGTGTTCCATTTTTTGTCATAGGGTGCTGGCAGATTACGGGCCTCCTATAGCTGCTGCCAGGCCCCTATACTGCCATGGGCCCCTATACCGCCTCCTCATGCTGCTGCCAGGTCCAGAGTCTCTCATGGGTCCCTGTATGGCCTCCCATTGCTGCTGTCTCCATCGCCACACTCTGCCATGTGCCACTTTCAGGTCTCCTCACACTGCTGGTGTGTTCCATTTTTTGTCATAGGGTGCTGGCAGATTACGGGCCTCCCATAGCTGCTGCCAGGCCCCTAATCTGCCATGGGCCCCTATACCGCCTCCTCATGCTGCTGCCAGGTCCACAGTGTCTCATGTCATGTGCCACTTTCAGGTCTCCTCACACTGCTGGTGTGTTCCATTTTTTGTCATAGGGTGCTGGCAGATTACGGGCCTCCCATAGCTGCTGCCTGGCACCTAATCTGCCATGGGCCCCTGTACCGCCTCCTCATGCTGCTGCCAGGTCCACAGTGTCTCATGCCATGTGCCACTTTCAGGTCTCCTCACACTGCTGGTGTGTTCCATTTTTTGTCATAGGGTGCTGGCAGATTACGGGCCTCCCATAGCTGCTGCCAGGCCCCTAATCTGCCATGGGCCCCTATACTGCCTCCTCATGCTGCTGCCAAGTCCAGAGTCTCTCATGGGTCCCTGTACGGCCTCCCATTGCTGCTGTCTCCATCGCCACACTCTGCCATGTGTCACTTTCAGGTCTCCTCACACTGCTGGTGTGTTCCATTTTTTGTCATAGGGTGCTGGAAGATTACGGGCCTCCCATAGCTGCTGCCAGGCCCCTAATCTGCCATGGGCCCCTATACCGCCTCCTCATGCTGCTGCCAGGTCCACAGTGTCTCATGTCATGTGCCACTTTCAGGTCTCCTCACACTGCTGGTGTGTTCCATTTTTTGTCATAGGGTGCTGGCAGATTACGGGCCTCCTATAGCTGCTGCCAGGCCCCTAATCTGCCATGGGCCCCTATACCGCCTCCTCATGCTGCTGCCAGGTCCAGAGTCTCTCATGGGTCCCTGTATGGCCTCCCATTGCTGCTGTCTCCATCGCCACACTCTGCCATGTGCCACTTTCAGGTCTCCTCACACTGCTGGTGTGTTCCATTTTTTGTCATAGGGTGCTGGCAGATTACGGGCCTCCCATAGCTGCTGCCAGGCCCCTAATCTGCCATGGGCCCCTATACCGCCTCCTCATGCTGCTGCCAGGTCCACAGTGTCTCATGCCATGTGCCACTTTCAGGTCTCCTCACAGTGCTGGTGTGTTCCATTTTTTGTCATAGGGTGCTGGCAGATTACGGGCCTCCTATAGCTGCTGCCAGGCCCCTAATCTGCCATGGGCCCCTATACCGCCTCCTCATGCTGCTGCCAAGTCCAGAGTCTCTCATGGGTCCCTGTACGGCCTCCCATTGCTGCTGTCTCCATCGCCACACACTGCCATGTGCCACTTTCAGGTCTCCTCACACTGCTGGTGTGTTCCATTTTTTGTCATAGGGTGCTGGCAGATTACGGGCCTCCCATAGCTGCTGCCAGGCCCCTAATCTGCCATGGGCCCCTATACCGCCTCCTCATGCTGCTGCCAAGTCCAGAGTCTCTCATGGGTCCCTGTACGGCCTCCCATTGCTGCTGTCTCCATCGCCACACTCTGCCATGTGCCACTTTCAGGTCTCCTCACACTGCTGGTGTGTTCCATTTTTTGTCATAGGGTGCTGGCAGATTACGGGCCTCCCATAGCTGCTGCCAGGCCCCTAATCTGCCATGGACCCCTATACCACCTCCTCATGCTGCTGCCAGGTCCAGAGTCTCTCATGGGTCCCTGTACGGCCTCCCATTGCTGCTGTCTCCATCGCCACACTCTGCCATGTGCCACTTTCAGGTCTCCTCACACTGCTGGTGTGTTCCATTTTTTGTCATAGGGTGCTGGCAGATTACGGGCCTCCCATAGCTGCTGCCAGGCCCCTAATCTGCCATGGGCCCCTGTACCGCCTCCTCATGCTGCTGCCAGGTCCACAGTGTCTCATGCCATGTGCCACTTTCAGGTCTCCTCACACTGCTGGTGTGTTCCATTTTTTGTCATAGGGTGCTGGCAGATTACGGGCCTCCCATAGCTGCTGCCAGGCCCCTAATCTGCCATGGGCCCCTATACCGCCTCCTCATGCTGCTGCCAGGTCCAGAGTCTCTCATGTGTCCCTGTACGGCCTCCCATTGCTGCTGTCTCCATCGCCACACTCTGCCATGTGCCACTTTCAGGTCTCCTCACACTGCTGGTGTGTTCCATTTTTTGTCATAGGGTGCTGGCAGATTACGGGCCTCCCATAGCTGCTGCCAGGCCCCTAATCTGCCATGGGCCCCTGTACCGCCTCCTCATGCTGCTGCCAGGTCCACAGTGTCTCATGCCATGTGCCACTTTCAGGTCTCCTCACACTGCTGGTGTGTTCCATTTTTTGTCATAGGGTGCTGGCAGATTACGGGCCTCCCATAGCTGCTGCCAGGCCCCTAATCTGCCATGGGCCCCTATACCGCCTGCTCATGCTGCTGCCAAGTCCAGAGTCTCTCATGGGTCCCTGTACGGCCTCCCATTGCTGCTATCTCCATCGCCACACTCTGCCATGTGCCACTTTCAGGTCTCCTCACACTGCTGGTGTGTTCCATTTTTTGTCATAGGGTGCTGGCAGATTACGGGCCTCCCATAGCTGCTGCCAGGCCCCTAATCTGCCATGGGCCCCTATACCGCCTCCTGATGCTGCTGCCAGGTCCAGAGTCTCTCATTGGTCCCTGTACGGCCTCCCATTGCTGCTGTCTCCATCGCCACACTCTGCCATGTGCCACTTTCAGGTCTCCTCACACTGCTGGTGTGTTCAATTTTTTGTCATAGGGTGCTGGCAGATTACGGGCCTCACATAGCTGCTGCCAGGCCCCTAATCTGCCATGGGCCCCTATACCGCCTCCTCATGCTGCTGCCAGGTCCAGAGTCTCTCATGGGTCCCTATACGGCCTCCCATTGCTGCTGTCTCCATCGCCACACTCTGCCATGTGCCACTTTCAGGTCTCCTCACACTGCTGGTGTGTTCCATTTTTTGTCATAGGGTGCTGGCAGATTACGGGCCTCCCATAGCTGCTGCCAGGCCCCTAATCTGCCATGGGCCCCTATACCGCCTCCTCATGCTGCTGCCAGGTCCACAGTGTCTCATGCCATGTGCCACTTTCAGGTCTCCTCACACTGCTGGTGTGTTCCATTTTTTGTCATAGGGTGCTGGCAGATTACGGGCCTCCTATAGCTGCTGCCAGGCCCCTAATCTGCCATGGGCCCCTATACCGCCTCCTCATGCTGCTGCCAAGTCCAGAGTCTCTCATGGGTCCCTGTACGGCCTCCCATTGCTGCTGTCTCCGTCGCCACACTCTGCCATGTGCCACTTTCAGGTCTCCTCACACTGCTGGTGTGTTCCATTTTTTGTCATAGGGTGCTGGCAGATTACGGGCCTCCCATAGCTGCTGCCATGCCCCTAATCTGCCATGGGCCCCTATACCGCCTCCTCATGCTGCTGCCAGGTCCAGAGTCTCTCATGGGTCCCTGTACGGCCTCCCATTGCTGCTGTCTCCATCGCCACACTCTGCCATGTGCCACTTTCAGGTCTCCTCACACTGCTGGTGTGTTCCATTTTTTGTCATAGGGTGCTGGCAGATTACGGGCCTCCCATAGCTGCTGCCAGGCCCCTAATCTGCCATGGGCCCCTATACCGCCTCCTCATGCTGCTGCCAGGTCCACAGTGTCTCATGCCATGTGCCACTTTCAGGTCTCCTCACACTGCTGGTGTGTTCCATTTTTTGTCATAGGGTGCTGGCAGATTACGGGCCTCCTATAGCTGCTGCCAGGCCCCTAATCTGCCATGGGCCCCTATACCGCCTCCTCATGCTGCTGCCAAGTCCAGAGTCTCTCATGGGTCCCTGTACGGCCTCCCATTGATGCTGTCTCTATCGCCACACTCTGCCATGTGCCACTTTCAGGTCTCCTCACACTGCTGGTGTGTTCCATATTTTGTCATAGGGTGCTGGCAGATTACGGGCCTCCCATAGCTGCTGCCAGGCCCCTAATCTGCCATGGGCCCCTATACCGCCTCTTCATGCTGCTGCCAGGTCCAGAGTCTCTCATTGGTCCCTGTACGGCCTCCCATTGCTGCTGTCTCCATCGCCACACTCTGCCATGTGCCACTTTCAGGTCTCCTCACACTGCTGGTGTGTTCCATTTTTTGTCATAGGGTGCTGGCAGATTACGGGCCTCCCATAGCTGCTGCCAGGCCCCTAATCTGCCATGGGCCCCTGTACCGCCTCCTCATGCTGCTGCCAGGTCCACAGTGTCTCATGCCATGTGCCACTTTCAGGTCTCCTCACACTGCTGGTGTGTTCCATTTTTTGTCATAGGGTGCTGGCAGATTACGGGCCTCCCATAGCTGCTGCCTGGCCCCTAATCTGCCATGGGCCCCTATACCGCCTCCTCATGCTGCTGCCAGGTCCACAGTGTCTCATGCCATGTGCCACTTTCAGGTCTCCTCACACTGCTGGTGTGTTCCATTTTTTGTCATAGGGTGCTGGCAGATTACGGGCCTCCCATAGCTGCTGCCAGGCCCCTAATCTGCCATGGGCCCCTATACCGCCTCCTCATGCTGCTGCCAAGTCCAGAGTCTCTCATGGGTCCCTGTACGGCCTCCCATTGCTGCTGTCTCCATCGCCACACTCTGCCATGTGCCACTTTCAGGTCTCCTCACACTGCTGGTGTGTTCCATTTTTTGTCATAGGGTGCTCACAGATTACGGGTCTCCTATAGCTGCTGCACGGCCCCTAATCTGCCATGGGCCCCTATACCGCCTCCTCATGCTGCTGCCAGGTCCACAGTGTCTCATGTCATGTGCCACTTTCAGGTCTCCTCACACTGCTGGTGTGTTCCATTTTTTGTCATAGGGTGCTGGCAGATTACGGGCCTCCTATAGCTGCTGCCAGGCCCCTAATCTGCCATGGGCCCCTATACCGCCTCCTCATGCTGCTGCCAGCTCCAGAGTCTCTCATGGGTCCCTGTATGGCCTCCCATTGCTGCTGTCTCCATCGCCACACTCTGCCATGTGCCACTTTCAGGTCTCCTCACACTGCTGGTGTGTTCCATTTTTTGTCATAGGGTGCTCGCAGATTACGGGCCTCCCATAGCTGCTGCCAGGCCCCTAATCTGCCATGGGCCCCTATACCGCCTCCTCATGCTGCTGCCAGGTCCACAGTGTCTCATGTCATGTGCCACTTTCAGGTCTCCTCACACTGCTGGTGTGTTCCATTTTTTGTCATAGGGTGCTGGCAGATTACGGGCCTCCCATAGCTGCTGCCTGGCACCTAATCTGCCATGGGCCCCTATACCGCCTCCTCATGCTGCTGCCAGGTCCACAGTGTCTCATGCCATGTGCCACTTTCAGGTCTCCTCACACTGCTGGTGTGTTCCATTTTTTGTCATAGGGTGCTGGCAGATTACGGGCCTCCCATAGCTGCTGCCAGGCCCCTAATCTGCCATGGGCCCCTATACCGCCTCCTCATGCTGCTGCCAAGTCCAGAGTCTCTCATGGGTCCCTGTACGGCCTCCCATTGCTGCTGTCTCCATCGCCACACTCTGCCATGTGTCACTTTCAGGTCTCCTCACACTGCTGGTGTGTTCCATTTTTTGTCATAGGGTGCTCGCAGATTACGGGCCTCCCATAGCTGCTGCCAGGCCCCTAATCTGCCATGGGCCCCTATACCGCCTCCTCATGCTGCTGCCAGGTCCACAGTGTCTCATGTCATGTGCCACTTTCAGGTCTCCTCACACTGCTGGTGTGTTCCATTTTTTGTCATAGGGTGCTGGCAGATTACGGGCCTCCTATAGCTGCTGCCAGGCCCCTAATCTGCCATGGGCCCCTATACCGCCTCCTCATGCTGCTGCCAGGTCCAGAGTCTCTCATGGGTCCCTGTATGGCCTCCCATTGCTGCTGTCTCCATCGCCACACTCTGCCATGTGCCACTTTCAGGTCTCCTCACACTGCTGGTGTGTTCCATTTTTTGTCATAGGGTGCTGGCAGATTACGGGCCTCCCATAGCTGCTGCCAGGCCCCTAATCTGCCATGGGCCCCTATACCGCCTCCTCATGCTGCTGCCAGGTCCACAGTGTCTCATGCCATGTGCCACTTTCAGGTCTCCTCACAGTGCTGGTGTGTTCCATTTTTTGTCATAGGGTGCTGGCAGATTACGGGCCTCCTATAGCTGCTGCCAGGCCCCTAATCTGCCATGGGCCCCTATACCGCCTCCTCATGCTGCTGCCAAGTCCAGAGTCTCTCATGGGTCCCTGTACGGCCTCCCATTGCTGCTGTCTCCATCGCCACACACTGCCATGTGCCACTTTCAGGTCTCCTCACACTGCTGGTGTGTTCCATTTTTTGTCATAGGGTGCTGGCAGATTACGGGCCTCCCATAGCTGCTGCCAGGCCCCTAATCTGCCATGGGCCCCTATACCGCCTCCTCATGCTGCTGCCAAGTCCAGAGTCTCTCATGGGTCCCTGTACGGCCTCCCATTGCTGCTGTCTCCATCGCCACACTCTGCCATGTGCCACTTTCAGGTCTCCTCACACTGCTGGTGTGTTCCATTTTTTGTCATAGGGTGCTGGCAGATTACGGGCCTCCCATAGCTGCTGCCAGGCCCCTAATCTGCCATGGGCCCCTATACCACCTCCTCATGCTGCTGCCAGGTCCAGAGTCTCTCATGGGTCCCTGTACGGCCTCCCATTGCTGCTGTCTCCATCGCCACACTCTGCCATGTGCCACTTTCAGGTCTCCTCACACTGCTGGTGTGTTCCATTTTTTGTCATAGGGTGCTGGCAGATTACGGGCCTCCCATAGCTGCTGCCAGGCCCCTAATCTGCCATGGGCCCCTGTACCGCCTCCTCATGCTGCTGCCAGGTCCACAGTGTCTCATGCCATGTGCCACTTTCAGGTCTCCTCACACTGCTGGTGTGTTCCATTTTTTGTCATAGGGTGCTGGCAGATTACGGGCCTCCCATAGCTGCTGCCAGGCCCCTAATCTGCCATGGGCCCCTATACCGCCTCCTCATGCTGCTGCCAGGTCCAGAGTCTCTCATGTGTCCCTGTACGGCCTCCCATTGCTGCTGTCTCCATCGCCACACTCTGCCATGTGCCACTTTCAGGTCTCCTCACACTGCTGGTGTGTTCCATTTTTTGTCATAGGGTGCTGGCAGATTACGGGCCTCCCATAGCTGCTGCCAGGCCCCTAATCTGCCATGGGCCCCTGTACCGCCTCCTCATGCTGCTGCCAGGTCCACAGTGTCTCATGCCATGTGCCACTTTCAGGTCTCCTCACACTGCTGGTGTGTTCCATTTTTTGTCATAGGGTGCTGGCAGATTACGGGCCTCCCATAGCTGCTGCCAGGCCCCTAATCTGCCATGGGCCCCTATACCGCCTCCTCATGCTGCTGCCAAGTCCAGAGTCTCTCATGGGTCCCTGTACGGCCTCCCATTGCTGCTGTCTCCATCGCCACACACTGCCATGTGCCACTTTCAGGTCTCCTCACACTGCTGGTGTGTTCCATTTTTTGTCATAGGGTGCTGGCAGATTACGGGCCTCCTATAGCTGCTGCCAGGCCCCTAATCTGCCATGGGCCCCTATACCGCCTCCTCATGCTGCTGCCAAGTCCAGAGTCTCTCATGGGTCCCTGTACGGCCTCCCATTGCTGCTATCTCCATCGCCACACTCTGCCATGTGCCACTTTCAGGTCTCCTCACACTGCTGGTGTGTTCCATTTTTTGTCATAGGGTGCTGGCAGATTACGGGCCTCCCATAGCTGCTGTGAGGGCCCCTAATCTGCCATGGGCCCCTATACCGCCTCCTCATGCTGCTGCCAAGTCCAGAGTCTCTCATGGGTCCCTGTACGGCCTCCCATTGCTGCTGTCTCCATCGCCACACTCTGCCATGTGCCACTTTCAGGTCTCCTCACACTGCTAGTGTGTTCCATTTTTTGTCATAGAGTGCTGGCAGATTACGGGCCTCCCATAGCTGCTGCCAGGCCCCTAATCTGCCATGGGCCCCTATACCACCTCCTCATGCTGCTGCCAGGTCCAGAGTCTCTCATAGGTCCCTGTACGGCCTCCCATTGCTGCTGTCTTCATCGCCACACTCTGCCATTGTCTTGGAAATTCGCTTTAACGAATTTCTCCTTACCGTGAGTACTCGCAGTTGGATGTGCAGAAATCCCCCATAAAGCTGTGCGAATCTCGCTTTCCACGACTGCAGCCAAACTACACGATTCCTGCCCATCCAAATACTTTGGTTCTGTTGAATTTGTGGGTGATGGAGCTCCGTTACCCTAGAATGATCACACGACACTCTAAGGCTGGTTGCAATCCACATAAGGGCCGGCTTTAGGCTCAGCTCTCTGTTTTTATTAAGAATACACACATGCCCCCCACATGAATAAAGTCAATCCCTCCCACCGAACAATACAATGGGGATTGCCTATACAGAGGATGTACATTCCAATTGGAGCATAGCCTTTGCTATTATCTATCACTGGTCCTCCCCCATGAGTCTTCTGAGGTCAGCAGACTTCCTCCCCTTCCCCCCTATGAGCCATCTGAGGTCATATTTCCTGTCCTACTAGCTTCTATTGGTATGCAAAATTCTCTGCACAAGCACTCCCTAAAAATATCAGTCTGTACCTGGATGGGCCCGATACGATCTTTATTAAAACACATCCATCCGAGATACAGTTCAGATTGGTAATGGGTTGTAAGATATGCATAAGCCTACACGTGGAGTTCACACCGCTTGCGCATTGCGTTATGAAGCCCACGTGGTACCATGCTGCTGATATGTGGATACAGGCCCACGGTCTACTGACAGCAGCATTCGCATGGAATGCCGTGGTGGTATACACGCCGGTCTATAAGCGCAGATCTGCCATCTCATCCATTACCAAGCTGAGTACTGTAATACATACATTGTACATGCGCATGGCCCAATTGCAGCCTTCAGAGCTTTAATTAAGCCACACGAGAGACATATGAATAACACGAATATATGACACATTTAAAGTTCGACCAACAATACAAAATTTCCATGACATTCCCTCCTGTTTTATCATATTCTCCTCGTGTCCCTTCTTGATCTTCTTCAGCTTGATGGGTGTAGTCTCAAACTTCAAAGAGTTCCTGTAGTTGTCCCTGAGAATAAAGCTCCACGGGGTACCTGAAATAACAAGACCCGACGCAGACTCGACGCAAACAGGCTTGATTGAAGCGATGATCCTCAAGAGCGTTGGAACCTTCACTACAGGAAGGCTCTTGCAAAAACCACAAACAGACTTGTGGTATGAATAAAGCTTGTGATCCCACGGTGGTCTGGGGAGATCCAGCAATAGATTCTCAAATTGCCCCTGCAGACGGGGCCACACAAGGCTGGTCTCGACCCAGACAGTTTTCCAAATCGCAGACACAAACAATGATGAGGCTTGAAGCTTGCTTGAAGGTCTTGGAGAATGTGGTCTTCAGAGAGATAAATTAGAGGGAAGCCAGGATGTAATCTGTAGAGAAGGTGGATGGTTGGTGAGGTCTTCCTCCGATCAGTGGTTGGAGTGGGATCCCCGGAGCGGGCATGGAGATGTGGTCGTCTGCCCGAGCTTGGCTTACACGGTCGATGAGGCAACAGGAACATCTCACCGCGGCATATAAAAGGCAGATGAAAAAGAGAAGCATCAGGATATACACTCCCACTTCCTTCAACCAAGATCCGATGGAGAACAGGAAATCTCCCAATCCTCCCAAACCCTTGAACGGATTCCAACTCTCACTAGCTATAGCTCTAGCTTTTCCCTGTAGTTCACTAACTTTGTCCATATGGGCCTGGACCTTGTCATCGGTGTCTTCTATCCAAGTACAACAATCCTCTCCGATGAACTCACAGAACCCCCCTTTGGCGGCTAAAAGATAATCAAGGGCCATCTTCTCCTGAAGCACTAAAATTCCCATCTGCCGTTGTTCTTGGGCAATTTCTCTGACAGCCTCTACGGTCTCGTTAAACATACTATCCACGATGACAGAAAAATTGTTCAGGCGCTTCATAAGTTCTATTCCCCATCCTGTCCATGAGGGGAACCAAGCCCATGCCTGGTCGCCCTCAGAGAACAGTTCCCTGCGAACTCTCCCTGCCATCCTTACCTTCTTGTGGACCATCAACTCTTCATGGTCCATCACTACATAGGATGCGGGGACTAGCTTTATGAGGGCACACGAACCTTTCGCGTTCTGGGGAAATGTTCTATAGGCTGCCGAACCACACAGAAAATAGTATGGACCTGTCAGAGCAGAGCAGGAGGAGTTCCTCGTTCGGCCTCTGGCACTGAGCAACAGTTGCACAGACTGGGGGATTGCTCCCTCAGTCTGCACATCACATCCGTCCTTCCAACACACGTGGTCTGGTCGGTCAGTGTGGTTACTCAGAAAGGAAGTCTGGTTAGTCAGATTGACAGTTATACAGTACCTCCCTCGCAGGTGGTAGTCCCAACAAACTTGTTACCTGTGCCAAAGCTGATGTTAAAGCACACCTGAGGGCTGCCTAGCTGTCCAGTTACCCATAATGGACTGACGAGGGTCCTACAGGAGCTAGAGCTAATATTGGTGCTGAAACTGATGTTACCTGCTAAAAATGTGTCATTAAGTTCTACCGATAAATGTCTACGTGGGGGCTGACCAGGGGTCCCTTGCTTTTTCATGCCGACGCGGATGTCATATAGGGCATGAACAGCGGCCATTGCGGACATGTGATGACTGGGTGGGGGCTTAGAGCATACCCAACAGTTGGTTTTGTTGGCGGTTCTGGCTAAACGCAGGTGCATTTTAAATAAAAGGTTGGGGTATCTGCCATCTTTTCCTCCGTTCACACACATGTAAGACATACAAACAAAAAGAAAAAGGAAAATGACACCCCTCATTCTCTGGTGTAGCTGAGAAGCTTCTTGCAGTGGCTTGCGTGCACCCAGTTGTCTCGTCCCTCGAGCTTGAGTGAGGTAGGTGTCGTCAGCTGGACTTGGTATGGTCCGGTGAACCGTGGCTCGAGTCCGGTTCTTTGATGTTTCTTTAGGACGACCCAATCACCTGGCTCAATAGAAAGAACACCTGTTATTGTATTTGGATCGGGGAGCGATTCGCGAACCCGATGGTGTATCTTCTGCAGCTCCCGTTGCAGAGATTGCACATAACCTGTAAGCTGTGAATGCAAAGACAACAACTGTTGAGGAAAGTACAACCCTGTTTTGGGAGGTCCCCCAAACAACACCTCGTAGGGTGACAGCCCATGTGGTTGCCGAGGGGCATTCCGGATGGAATAGGGGGCAATGGGGAGACATTCAGGCCAAGGTTTTTGGGTATCGGAAGACGTTCAACCTTACCGCTACTCTCGGGGTGATATGGGGTGTGTCGCCGCTGACTCCAGTTCCACCAAAGAAATACAGTCGTGTCCTTTGGAAGAGAGGTTAATAGTGGACAAAGAAGACATGTTAGCAGAAGAGGTGTTAGTATTGTTAGTCGTGTTGCAAAATTCAGCACTGTCATTGTTGTCCTCCCCCCCCTTCTCATCTTCCGACACAGGAAGAAGAGAAGCTGGGTTAAGAATAGTGCATCGTTTGATAGTGAGGTTAGTAGGGGTTAGGAGGGTTTTCCCCTGAGAGGGGAATTGCCGCTCTCTATTGCCGCAAGAGTGGAAAGGATAGCAGGGATAGACATCTCATTATATTCGGGTCGGGCCAGAACCAGCCTTTCCCGAATTTTAATATTGATGCCTTCCAAAAATTTGGCCCGCAACAGAATGTGCGTCGCGGTCACCTTTACCCCTTCAGTTGGAGCATCAGGTCCAACTTCCAGATCTGCATCCAGTGCCGTTTGCTTGAGACGGCGCCAGAAGCAGGCGCTTTCCTCATTAGGACCCTGGGTGAGCTTCATCATGTCCGTAGTAGAGGTAGCACCATACATTTCTGGAAGCTTTGCCTTTAGCTGTGTACAGAACTCTTTGCCCCCTGAAGTCATCTCCTCATGCGTGGTTATAGAGCACCCTGCAATCACTGTACTGGCCACTTCCATGCCCACCTTTGCCCGTAGGATCTGTGCACAATCTGACCCGCTCATACCATAGCTGAACTGGTTTTGTCCAAACATTCGAGCAAATCCTCTCGGATTGACTCGATAGTCCGGGAGCTCAGCCAGAATAGTGCGGATCTCTGCCGGGGTGAAGGGGACATGCCAAACTACCCGTTCCCCTAAAGTCCGTTCCCCCCGTGCATTGGGAGGACCTTCAAATTGCTGCACCCTGACTGGATAGGCCTCGGTCCGGGAAGAGTGCAAGGGCTGACCCAGCATCATCGGTGGGCTTAGATTAACCACCTCGCTTACTGCACCTTCAGGTTTGAGGTCCCTCAGATCAGGGTATAGCTGGGGGGCAGGGGTCTGATCAGTGGTTCGTAGCGCTTTGATGCAATCCGCCCTGTTTTTTAACCGGGTGTCTATTCCCCTTGATTCACAGATAGTCTGCAAATCGGTTGTTGAGAAGGCTTCATAGTTGGAAACAGAAGGAGCTGGGGTGAAGCAGGGAGAAGGGAGAGGTAGAGGCAGAGGCTGAGGCATAGAGACAGAAGACACAGAAGGTATGTCAAGAGTGACGTCACTAACAGAAGAGACAGGTGCAGTTATACTTATCTCAGCCACTGTTGGTTGTTGGGGAACCCCAGCAGACCCTGATCCTGCCTGCCTTAGTAGAGTCAGCCCTGAAAGAGCTTCTTCCACCTCTGACACTGGATCCTCCTGTTTTATTCCCTCTGGAGGCCAGGTATACATCACCTGGTTCTTCCGGACAGACACCAGTTTATGTATGCCTTGCTTCCCTAATCGGATTGACCTGTGAAGCCATAGCTGTGCGATCTCTAGTTCTGACGCCTGCATCCGTGGTTCAAATTCAGAGATGAATTTTTCCCACCTCCATGCGTCAAATGTACCTTCCCGGGGAAATTCCCATCTGGTACCCTTCGACCATTTATTCCACCTTTTGAGGGGTTCTGTAGACTTCCCCCCCAAACTCACCTTCATCAGTTGTGCAGCTGTCCTTACCCTGAAGAGGGCTGGTTCCCCCTCTCTCTTCATGGACTGACTACTGCCCATCGTGACTAGTCACTGGTATATATCCCGCGTCCGGGTACCTGTTTACCCCCTGGAGCACTCGGTGGGATCCTACCGAGAGGCCTGATTCCACCACTTTCCCAGCACAGCGTAATTTATGTGATACTTATCGATCACCCGAAGCGCATCAAGTGGCGGTCAGACTGAGAGCACACCTCCCACTCCCACAGCGCAATTTGTGTGATCCTGACCACCCGAAGTGTTTGTGGTGACCAGGACTTCCCTGGACCGCCCACTCGCACAGCGTAATTTATGTGGTTCTCATCACCCACTGTGTTTGGCAGGCCACACCGCACAATGATGAAAGTGGCTTTTCTCTCCCTGCACACAGTAGCTAACACAAGTCAAAACAAAAAGAGGGGTTCTTGGATGTTACTTAGGGGTCACTGGTTGGGCAGAAACCTGCTAACTGACCTTTAGGAAATTTGTGTAAAGAAAAAAACTTTCCTAATACACACAGAAAAACCCTTTTTCAACCTGAAAAACTGTTAAAAAGGACAAAGTGGATCCTTATGAAAAACACGGGACGTTTCACAGTAAAACAATTACACAGAGGTAAACCGAAAAACTGCGCCAAAAGTAACCTTGTTGCTGACGCAAAAATCACTCCTATCAGCACCGCTAAACGATCCACGTTATACACGCAATCTTTACTGCAACCACCTTGAACCGTTTACACAAAAAGTCTGCTGGACGTGAAACACGCGACACAGCAGCTTAAAACAAACCCGCTTTACAATAAGGAACTACTTTTAACAGGAAAAACACAAGAAAAACATAATCACTATACAAGAAATCTATGTGCAAAAACCCAGACTTCACCGCGCTCATTAAATGTGGAACACGTGAAGGGAAAACTCGCTTAATACACTTTAAATTGGCTGGCAATACGCAAATTTAAAGCTAAAAGCAAACAAATGAAACTGTAAAAAATTTGGATTAAAAAACACAATATGGGTCAAATGCATATAGGAAACTTCATGCACATTGCATAGAGATTACTGCACATTTGGTAGCCAACAAAATGGCCACCAAACAAAAGGAGTCCATGTGGTTTAGTCAAGAAAATGACCCCCCACAGAGGAGCACATGGCAGATACTAGAATGACCCCCCACAGAGGAGCACATGGCAGATACTAGAATGACCCCCCACAGAGGAGCACACGGCAGACTCTAGCCTCAAAATTGCCTCTTACATAAAACAGACTTTTAGACAGAACATACACTGGACAATTACACAACAATATGAAGCACACATACAACACAATTTGGGCACAATCACAGAACGGACATAAAACACCAACATATCACACTAACATGCACATGTAACAGAAAGGACCCCCTGCTGCATGCTTGCTGGGAGCAGTAGTACCACAAAACATTGTACAGACTACATACACACAGAGATCTTACAACAGTTAACAATTAACCTAAGCCTTTCAGCACTGTAATAATTACCTCACGTGGAGGGGGGTAAAGCAATCACCACAGTACCTACAGCCCACAAATACTTACCTAACACTATGCAACAACTTTTACCCACTAAAACATATACCCGTTTAATTTTTGGTTGGAAGATTTTTAAACTTGACCAAATCCAGCCAACCAAACCCACCCCCCCTGCTGCTCTCAGCAGAGACAAACCCTCGTCTTTTCACCCACAAATCAAGAGTTTAGGACAAAAAACGAGGTCCTTGTTAAGCGGTATTTCTTGTTAGCTAACAGAGAGCGAAATCAGCCACACGAACACGCAAAAAGCGATCCTCTTAATGGCAGAGAGACCTGAAATGTGCCGGCATACTTTTTGCTAGTTCATGATAGCCATTTCCCCCCTCGTTCTAGGTTAGCTACGCAAGAATACGCGTTAGTATCCACCAGGCTCGCCAAACTGTCTTGGAAATTCGCTTTAACGAATTTCTCCTTACCGTGAGTACTCGCAGTTGGATGTGCAGAAATCCCCCATAAAGCTGTGCGAATCTCGCTTACCACGACTGCAGCCAAACTACACGATTCCTGCCCATCCAAATACTTTGGTTCTGTTGAATTTGTGGGTGATGGAGCTCCGTTACCCTAGAATGATCACACGACACTCTAAGGCTGGTTGCAATCCACATAAGGGCCGGCTTTAGGCTCAGCTCTCTGTTTTTATTAAGAATACACACATGCCCCCCACATGAATAAAGTCAATCCCTCCCACCGAACAATACAATGGGGATTGCCTATACAGAGGATGTACATTCCAATTGGAGCATAGCCTTTGCTATTATCTATCACTGGTCCTCCCCCATGAGTCTTCTGAGGTCAGCAGACTTCCTCCCCTTCCCCCCTATGAGCCATCTGAGGTCATATTTCCTGTCCTACTAGCTTCTATTGGTATGCAAAATTCTCTGCACAAGCACTCCCTAAAAATATCAGTCTGTACCTGGATGGGCCCGATACGATCTTTATTAAAACACATCCATCCGAGATACAGTTCAGATTGGTAATGGGTTGTAAGATATGCATAAGCCTACACGTGGAGTTCACACCGCTTGCGCATTGCGTTATGAAGCCCACGTGGTACCATGCTGCTGATATGTGGATACAGGCCCACGGTCTACTGACAGCAGCATTCGCATGGAATGCCGTGGTGGTATACACGCCGGTCTATAAGCGCAGATCTGCCATCTCATCCATTACCAAGCTGAGTACTGTAATACATACATTGTACATGCGCATGGCCCAATTGCAGCCTTCAGAGCTTTAATTAAGCCACACGAGAGACATATGAATAACACGAATATATGACACATTTAAAGTTCGACCAACAATACAAAATTTCCATGACACCATGTGCCACTTTCAGGTCTCCTCACACTGCTGGTGTGTTCCATTTTTTGTCATAGGGTGCTGGCAGATTACGGGCCTCCCATAGCTGCTGCCAGGCCCCTAATCTGCCATGGGCCCCTATACCGCCTCCTCATGCTGCTGCCAGGTCCAGAGTCTCTCATGGGTCCCTGTACGGCCTCCCATTGCTGCTGTCTCCATCGCCACACTCTGCCATGTGCCACTTTCAGGTCTCCTCACACTGCTGGTGTGTTCCATTTTTTGTCATAGGGTGCTGGCAGATTACGGGCCTCCCATAGCTGCTGCCAGGCCCCTAATCTGCCATGGGCCCCTGTACCGCCTCCTCATGCTGCTGCCAGGTCCACAGTGTCTCATGCCATGTGCCACTTTCAGGTCTCCTCACACTGCTGGTGTGTTCCATTTTTTGTCATAGGGTGCTGGCAGATTACGGGCCTCCTATAGCTGCTGCCAGGCCCCTAATCTGCCATGGGCCCCTATACCGCCTCCTCATGCTGCTGCCAAGTCCAGAGTCTCTCATGGGTCCCTGTACGGCCTCCCATTGCTGCTGTCTCCATCGCCACACTCTGCCATGTGCCACTCTCAGGTCTCCTCACACTGCTGGTGTGTTCCATTTTTTGTCATAGGGTGCTGGCAGATTATGGGCCTCCCATAGCTGCTGCCAGGCCCGTAATCTGCCATGGGCCCCTATACCGCCTCCTCATGCTGCTGCCAGGTCCAGAGTCTCTCATGGGTCCCTGTACGGCCTCCCATTGCTGCTGTCTCCATCGCCACACTCTGCCATGTGCCACTTTCAGGTCTCCTCACACTGCTGGTGTGTTCCATTTTTTGTCATAGGGTGCTGGCAGATTACGGGCCTCCCATAGCTGCAGCCAGGCCCCTAATCTGCCATGGGCCCCTGTACCGCCTCCTCATGCTGCTGCCAGGTCCACAGTGTCTCATGCCATGTGCCACTTTCAGGTCTCCTCACACTGCTGGTGTGTTCCATTTTTTGTCATAGGGTGCTGGCAGATTACGGGCCTCCCATAGCTGCTGCCAGGCCCCTAATCTGCCATGGGCCCCTATACCGCCTCCTCATGCTGCTGCCAAGTCCAGAGTCTCTCATGGGTCCCTGTACGGCCTCCCATTGCTGCTGTCTCCATCGCCACACTCTGCCATGTGCCACTTTCAGGTCTCCTCACACTGCTGGTGTGTTCCATTTTTTGTCATAGGGTGCTGGCAGATTACGGGCCTCCCATAGCTGCTGCCAGGCCCCTAATCTGCCATGGACCCCTATACCACCTCCTCATGCTGCTGCCAGGTCCAGAGTCTCTCATGGGTCCCTGTACGGCCTCCCATTGCTGCTGTCTCCATCGCCACACTCTGCCATGTGCCACTTTCAGGTCTCCTCACACTGCTGGTGTGTTCCATTTTTTGTCATAGGGTGCTGGCAGATTACGGGCCTCCCATAGCTGCTGCCAGGCCCCTAATCTGCCATGGGCCCCTGTACCGCCTCCTCATGCTGCTGCCAGGTCCACAGTGTCTCATGCCATGTGCCACTTTCAGGTCTCCTCACACTGCTGGTGTGTTCCATTTTTTGTCATAGGGTGCTGGCAGATTACGGGCCTCCCATAGCTGCTGCCAGGCCCCTAATCTGCCATGGGCCCCTATACCGCCTCCTCATGCTGCTGCCAGGTCCAGAGTCTCTCATGTGTCCCTGTACGGCCTCCCATTGCTGCTGTCTCCATCGCCACACTCTGCCATGTGCCACTTTCAGGTCTCCTCACACTGCTGGTGTGTTCCATTTTTTGTCATAGGGTGCTGGCAGATTACGGGCCTCCCATAGCTGCTGCCAGGCCCCTAATCTGCCATGGGCCCCTGTACCGCCTCCTCATGCTGCTGCCAGGTCCACAGTGTCTCATGCCATGTGCCACTTTCAGGTCTCCTCACACTGCTGGTGTGTTCCATTTTTTGTCATAGGGTGCTGGCAGATTACGGGCCTCCCATAGCTGCTGCCAGGCCCCTAATCTGCCATGGGCCCCTATACCGCCTGCTCATGCTGCTGCCAAGTCCAGAGTCTCTCATGGGTCCCTGTACGGCCTCCCATTGCTGCTATCTCCATCGCCACACTCTGCCATGTGCCACTTTCAGGTCTCCTCACACTGCTGGTGTGTTCCATTTTTTGTCATAGGGTGCTGGCAGATTACGGGCCTCCCATAGCTGCTGCCAGGCCCCTAATCTGCCATGGGCCCCTATACCGCCTCCTCATGCTGCTGCCAGGTCCAGAGTCTCTCATTGGTCCCTGTACGGCCTCCCATTGCTGCTGTCTCCATCGCCACACTCTGCCATGTGCCACTTTCAGGTCTCCTCACACTGCTGGTGTGTTCAATTTTTTGTCATAGGGTGCTGGCAGATTACGGGCCTCCCATAGCTGCTGCCAGGCCCCTAATCTGCCATGGGCCCCTATACCGCCTCCTCATGCTGCTGCCAGGTCCAGAGTCTCTCATGGGTCCCTATACGGCCTCCCATTGCTGCTGTCTCCATCGCCACACTCTGCCATGTGCCACTTTCAGGTCTCCTCACACTGCTGGTGTGTTCCATTTTTTGTCATAGGGTGCTGGCAGATTACGGGCCTCCCATAGCTGCTGCCAGGCCCCTAATCTGCCATGGGCCCCTATACCGCCTCCTCATGCTGCTGCCAGGTCCACAGTGTCTCATGCCATGTGCCACTTTCAGGTCTCCTCACACTGCTGGTGTGTTCCATTTTTTGTCATAGGGTGCTGGCAGATTACGGGCCTCCTATAGCTGCTGCCAGGCCCCTAATCTGCCATGGGCCCCTATACCGCCTCCTCATGCTGCTGCCAAGTCCAGAGTCTCTCATGGGTCCCTGTACGGCCTCCCATTGCTGCTGTCTCCGTCGCCACACTCTGCCATGTGCCACTTTCAGGTCTCCTCACACTGCTGGTGTGTTCCATTTTTTGTCATAGGGTGCTGGCAGATTACGGGCCTCCCATAGCTGCTGCCATGCCCCTAATCTGCCATGGGCCCCTATACCGCCTCCTCATGCTGCTGCCAGGTCCAGAGTCTCTCATGGGTCCCTGTACGGCCTCCCATTGCTGCTGTCTCCATCGCCACACTCTGCCATGTGCCACTTTCAGGTCTCCTCACACTGCTGGTGTGTTCCATTTTTTGTCATAGGGTGCTGGCAGATTACGGGCCTCCCATAGCTGCTGCCAGGCCCCTAATCTGCCATGGGCCCCTATACCGCCTCCTCATGCTGCTGCCAGGTCCACAGTGTCTCATGCCATGTGCCACTTTCAGGTCTCCTCACACTGCTGGTGTGTTCCATTTTTTGTCATAGGGTGCTGGCAGATTACGGGCCTCCTATAGCTGCTGCCAGGCCCCTAATCTGCCATGGGCCCCTATACCGCCTCCTCATGCTGCTGCCAAGTCCAGAGTCTCTCATGGGTCCCTGTACGGCCTCCCATTGATGCTGTCTCCATCGCCACACTCTGCCATGTGCCACTTTCAGGTCTCCTCACACTGCTGGTGTGTTCCATATTTTGTCATAGGGTGCTGGCAGATTACGGGCCTCCCATAGCTGCTGCCAGGCCCCTAATCTGCCATGGGCCCCTATACCGCCTCTTCATGCTGCTGCCAGGTCCAGAGTCTCTCATTGGTCCCTGTACGGCCTCCCATTGCTGCTGTCTCCATCGCCACACTCTGCCATGTGCCACTTTCAGGTCTCCTCACACTGCTGGTGTGTTCCATTTTTTGTCATAGGGTGCTGGCAGATTACGGGCCTCCCATAGCTGCTGCCAGGCCCCTAATCTGCCATGGGCCCCTGTACCGCCTCCTCATGCTGCTGCCAGGTCCACAGTGTCTCATGCCATGTGCCACTTTCAGGTCTCCTCACACTGCTGGTGTGTTCCATTTTTTGTCATAGGGTGCTGGCAGATTACGGGCCTCCCATAGCTGCTGCCTGGCCCCTAATCTGCCATGGGCCCCTATACCGCCTCCTCATGCTGCTGCCAGGTCCACAGTGTCTCATGCCATGTGCCACTTTCAGGTCTCCTCACACTGCTGGTGTGTTCCATTTTTTGTCATAGGGTGCTGGCAGATTACGGGCCTCCCATAGCTGCTGCCAGGCCCCTAATCTGCCATGGGCCCCTATACCGCCTCCTCATGCTGCTGCCAAGTCCAGAGTCTCTCATGGGTCCCTGTACGGCCTCCCATTGCTGCTGTCTCCATCGCCACACTCTGCCATGTGCCACTTTCAGGTCTCCTCACACTGCTGGTGTGTTCCATTTTTTGTCATAGGGTGCTCACAGATTACGGGCCTCCCATAGCTGCTGCACGGCCCCTAATCTGCCATGGGCCCCTATACCGCCTCCTCATGCTGCTGCCAGGTCCACAGTGTCTCATGTCATGTGCCACTTTCAGGTCTCCTCACACTGCTGGTGTGTTCCATTTTTTGTCATAGGGTGCTGGCAGATTACGGGCCTCCTATAGCTGCTGCCAGGCCCCTAATCTGCCATGGGCCCCTATACCGCCTCCTCATGCTGCTGCCAGCTCCAGAGTCTCTCATGGGTCCCTGTATGGCCTCCCATTGCTGCTGTCTCCATCGCCACACTCTGCCATGTGCCACTTTCAGGTCTCCTCACACTGCTGGTGTGTTCCATTTTTTGTCATAGGGTGCTCGCAGATTACGGGCCTCCCATAGCTGCTGCCAGGCCCCTAATCTGCCATGGGCCCCTATACCGCCTCCTCATGCTGCTGCCAGGTCCACAGTGTCTCATGCCATGTGCCACTTTCAGGTCTCCTCACACTGCTGGTGTGTTCCATTTTTTGTCATAGGGTGCTGGCAGATTACGGGCCTCCTATAGCTGCTGCCAGGCCCCTAATCTGCCATGGGCCCCTATACCGCCTCCTCATGCTGCTGCCAAGTCCAGAGTCTCTCATGGGTCCCTGTACGGCCTCCCATTGCTGCTGTCTCCATCGCCACACACTGCCATGTGCCACTTTCAGGTCTCCTCACACTGCTGGTGTGTTCCATTTTTTGTCATAGGGTGCTGGCAGATTACGGGCCTCCCATAGCTGCTGCCAGGCCCCTAATCTGCCATGGGCCCCTATACCGCCTCCTCATGCTGCTGCCAAGTCCAGAGTCTCTCATGGGTCCCTGTACGGCCTCCCTTTGCTGCTGTCTCCATCGCCACACTCTGCCATGTGCCACTTTCAGGTCTCCTCACACTGCTGGTGTGTTCCATTTTTTGTCATAGGGTGCTGGCAGATTACGGGCCTCCCATAGCTGCTGCCAGGCCCCTAATCTGCCATGGGCCCCTATACCACCTCCTCATGCTGCTGCCAGGTCCAGAGTCTCTCATGGGTCCCTGTACGGCCTCCCATTGCTGCTGTCTCCATCGCCACACTCTGCCATGTGCCACTTTCAGGTCTCCTCACACTGCTGGTGTGTTCCATTTTTTGTCATAGGGTGCTGGCAGATTACGGGCCTCCCATAGCTGCTGCCAGGCCCCTAAACTGCCATGGGCCCCTGTACCGCCTCCTCATGCTGCTGCCAGGTCCACAGTGTCTCATGCCATGTGCCACTTTCAGGTCTCCTCACACTGCTGCTGTGTTCCATTTTTTGTCATAGGGTGCTGGCAGATTACGGGCCTCCCATAGCTGCTGCCAGGCCCCTAATCTGCCATGGGCCCCTATACCGCCTCCTCATGCTGCTGCCAGGTCCAGAGTCTCTCATGGGTCCCTGTACGGCCTCCCATTGCTGCTGTCTCCATCGCCACACTCTGCCATGTGCCACTTTCAGGTCTCCTCACACTGCTGGTGTGTTCCATTTTTTGTCATAGGGTGCTGGCAGATTACGGGCCTCCCATAGCTGCTGCCTGGCACCTAATCTGCCATGGGCCCCTATACCGCCTCCTCATGCTGCTGCCAGGTCCACAGTGTCTCATGCCATGTGCCACTTTCAGGTCTCCTCACACTGCTGGTGTGTTCCATTTTTTGTCATAGGGTGCTGGCAGATTACGGGCCTCCCATAGCTGCTGCCAGGCCCCTAATCTGCCATGGGCCCCTATACCGCCTCCTCATGCTGCTGCCAGGTCCACAGTGTCTCATGTCATGTGCCACTTTCAGGTCTCCTCACACTGCTGGTGTGTTCCATTTTTTGTCATAGGGTGCTGGCAGATTACGGGCCTCCCATAGCTGCTGCCAGGCCCCTAATCTGCCATGGGCCCCTATACCGCCTCCTCATGCTGCTGCCAGGTCCACAGTGTCTCATGTCATGTGCCACTTTCAGGTCTCCTAAAAACTGCTGGTGTGTTCCATTTTTTGTCATAGGGTGCTGGCAGATTACGGGCCTCCTATAGCTGTTGCCAGGCCCCTAACCTGCCATGGGCCCCTATACCACCTCCTCATGCTGCTGCCAGGTCCAGAGTCTCTCATGGGTCCCTGTATGGCCTCCCATTGCTGCTGTCTCCATCGCCACACTCTGCCATGTGCCACTTTCAGGTCTCCTCACACTGCTGGTGTGTTCCATTTTTTGTCATAGGGTGCTGGCAGATTACGGGCCTCCCATAGCTGCTGCCAGGCCCCTAATCTGCCATGGGCCCCTATACCGCCTCCTCATGCTGCTGCCAGGTCCACAGTGTCTCATGTCATGTGCCACTTTCAGGTCTCCTCACACTGCTGGTGTGTTCCATTTTTTGTCATAGGGTGCTGGCAGATTACGGGCCTCCCATAGCTGCTGCCTGGCACCTAATCTGCCATGGGCCCCTATACCGCCTCCTCATGCTGCTGCCAGGTCCACAGTGTCTCATGCCATGTGCCACTTTCAGGTCTCCTCACACTGCTGGTGTGTTCCATTTTTTGTCATAGGGTGCTGGCAGATTACGGGCCTCCCATAGCTGCTGCCAGGCCCCTAATCTGCCATGGGCCCCTATACCGCCTCCTCATGCTGCTGCCAAGTCCAGAGTCTCTCATGGGTCCCTGTACGGCCTCCCATTGCTGCTGTCTCCATCGCCACACTCTGCCATGTGTCACTTTCAGGTCTCCTCACACTGCTGGTGTGTTCCATTTTTTGTAATAGGGTGCTCGCAGATTACGGGCCTCCCATAGCTGCTGCCAGGCCCCTAATCTGCCATGGGCCCCTATACCGCCTCCTCATGCTGCTGCCAGGTCCACAGTGTCTCATGTCATGTGCCACTTTCAGGTCTCCTCACACTGCTGGTGTGTTCCATTTTTTGTCATAGGGTGCTGGCAGATTACGGGCCTCCTATAGCTGCTGCCAGGCCCCTAATCTGCCATGGGCCCCTATACCGCCTCCTCATGCTGCTGCCAGGTCCAGAGTCTCTCATGGGTCCCTGTATGGCCTCCCATTGCTGCTGTCTCCATCGCCACACTCTGCCATGTGCCACTTTCAGGTCTCCTCACACTGCTGGTGTGTTCCATTTTTTGTCATAGGGTGCTGGCAGATTACGGGCCTCCCATAGCTGCTGCCAGGCCCCTAATCTGCCATGGGCCCCTATACCGCCTCCTCATGCTGCTGCCAGGTCCACAGTGTCTCATGCCATGTGCCACTTTCAGGTCTCCTCACAGTGCTGGTGTGTTCCATTTTTTGTCATAGGGTGCTGGCAGATTACGGGCCTCCTATAGCTGCTGCCAGGCCCCTAATCTGCCATGGGCCCCTATACCGCCTCCTCATGCTGCTGCCAAGTCCAGAGTCTCTCATGGGTCCCTTTACGGCCTCCCATTGCTGCTGTCTCCATCGCCACACACTGCCATGTGCCACTTTCAGGTCTCCTCACACTGCTGGTGTGTTCCATTTTTTGTCATAGGGTGCTGGCAGATTACGGGCCTCCCATAGCCGCTGCCAGGCCCCTAATCTGCCATGGGCCCCTATACCGCCTCCTCATGCTGCTGCCAAGTCCAGAGTCTCTCATGGGTCCCTGTACGGCCTCCCATTGCTGCTGTCTCCATCGCCACACTCTGCCATGTGCCACTTTCAGGTCTCCTCACACTGCTGGTGTGTTCCATTTTTTGTCATAGGGTGCTGGCAGATTACGGGCCTCCCATAGCTGCTGCCAGGCCCCTAATCTGCCATGGGCCCCTATACCACCTCCTCATGCTGCTGCCAGGTCCAGAGTCTCTCATGGGTCCCTGTACGGCCTCCCATTGCTGCTGTCTCCATCGCCACACTCTGCCATGTGCCACTTTCAGGTCTCCTCACACTGCTGGTGTGTTCCATTTTTTGTCATAGGGTGCTGGCAGATTACGGGCCTCCCATAGCTGCTGCCAGGCCCCTAATCTGCCATGGGCCCCTGTACCGCCTCCTCATGCTGCTGCCAGGTCCACAGTGTCTCATGCCATGTGCCACTTTCAGGTCTCCTCACACTGCTGGTGTGTTCCATTTTTTGTCATAGGGTGCTGGCAGATTACGGGCCTCCCATAGCTGCTGCCAGGCCCCTAATCTGCCATGGGCCCCTATACCGCCTCCTCATGCTGCTGCCAGGTCCAGAGTCTCTCATGTGTCCCTGTACGGCCTCCCATTGCTGCTGTCTCCATCGCCACACTCTGCCATGTGCCACTTTCAGGTCTCCTCACACTGCTGGTGTGTTCCATTTTTTGTCATAGGGTGCTGGCAGATTACGGGCCTCCCATAGCTGCTGCCAGGCCCCTAATCTGCCATGGGCCCCTGTACCGCCTCCTCATGCTGCTGCCAGGTCCACAGTGTCTCATGCCATGTGCCACTTTCAGGTCTCCTCACACTGCTGGTGTGTTCCATTTTTTGTCATAGGGTGCTGGCAGATTACGGGCCTCCCATAGCTGCTGCCAGGCCCCTAATCTGCCATGGGCCCCTATACCGCCTCCTCATGCTGCTGCCAAGTCCAGAGTCTCTCATGGGTCCCTGTACGGCCTCCCATTGCTGCTGTCTCCATCGCCACACACTGCCATGTGCCACTTTCAGGTCTCCTCACACTGCTGGTGTGTTCCATTTTTTGTCATAGGGTGCTGGCAGATTACGGGCCTCCTATAGCTGCTGCCAGGCCCCTAATCTGCCATGGGCCCCTATACCGCCTCCTCATGCTGCTGCCAAGTCCAGAGTCTCTCATGGGTCCCTGTACGGCCTCCCATTGCTGCTATCTCCATCGCCACACTCTGCCATGTGCCACTTTCAGGTCTCCTCACACTGCTGGTGTGTTCCATTTTTTGTCATAGGGTGCTGGCAGATTACGGGCCTCCCATAGCTGCTGCGAGGGCCCCTAATCTGCCATGGGCCCCTATACCGCCTCCTCATGCTGCTGCCAAGTCCAGAGTCTCTCATGGGTCCCTGTACGGCCTCCCATTGCTGCTGTCTCCATCGCCACACTCTGCCATGTGCCACTTTCAGGTCTCCTCACACTGCTGGTGTGTTCCATTTTTTGTCATAGGGTGCTGGCAGATTACGGGCCTCCCATAGCTGCTGCCAGGCCCCTAATCTGCCATGGGCCCCTATACCACCTCCTCATGCTGCTGCCAGGTCCAGAGTCTCTCATAGGTCCCTGTACGGCCTCCCATTGCTGCTGTCTCCATCGCCACACTCTGCCATGTGCCACTTTCAGGTCTCCTCACACTGCTGGTGTGTTCCATTTTTTGTCATAGGGTGCTGGCAGATTACGGGCCTCCCATAGCTGCTGCCAGGCCCCTAATCTGCCATGGGCCCCTATACCGCCTCCTCATGCTGCTGCCAGGTCCAGAGTCTCTCATGGGTCCCTGTACGGCCTCCCATTGCTGCTGTCTCCATCGCCACACTCTGCCATGTGCCACTTTCAGGTCTCCTCACACTGCTGGTGTGTTCCATTTTTTGTCATAGGGTGCTGGCAGATTACGGGCCTCCCATAGCTGCTGCCAGGCCCCTAATCTGCCATGGGCCCCTGTACCGCCTCCTCATGCTGCTGCCAGGTCCACAGTGTCTCATGCCATGTGCCACTTTCAGGTCTCCTCACACTGCTGGTGTGTTCCATTTTTTGTCATAGGGTGCTGGCAGATTACGGGCCTCCTATAGCTGCTGCCAGGCCCCTAATCTGCCATGGGCCCCTATACCGCCTCCTCATGCTGCTGCCAAGTCCAGAGTCTCTCATGGGTCCCTGTACGGCCTCCCATTGCTGCTGTCTCCATCGCCACACTCTGCCATGTGCCACTCTCAGGTCTCCTCACACTGCTGGTGTGTTCCATTTTTTGTCATAGGGTGCTGGCAGATTATGGGCCTCCCATAGCTGCTGCCAGGCCCGTAATCTGCCATGGGCCCCTATACCGCCTCCTCATGCTGCTGCCAGGTCCAGAGTCTCTCATGGGTCCCTGTACGGCCTCCCATTGCTGCTGTCTCCATCGCCACACTCTGCCATGTGCCACTTTCAGGTCTCCTCACACTGCTGGTGTGTTCCATTTTTTGTCATAGGGTGCTGGCAGATTACGGGCCTCCCATAGCTGCAGCCAGGCCCCTAATCTGCCATGGGCCCCTGTACCGCCTCCTCATGCTGCTGCCAGGTCCACAGTGTCTCATGCCATGTGCCACTTTCAGGTCTCCTCACACTGCTGGTGTGTTCCATTTTTTGTCATAGGGTGCTGGCAGATTACGGGCCTCCCGTAGCTGCTGCCAGGCCCCTAATCTGCCATGGGCCCCTGTACCGCCTCCTCATGCTGCTGCCAGGTCCACAGTGTCTCATGCCATGTGCCACTTTCAGGTCTCCTCACACTGCTGGTGTGTTCCATTTTTTGTCATAGGGTGCTGGCAGATTACGGGCCTCCCATAGCTGCTGCCTTGCCCCTAATCTGCCATGGGCCCCTATACTGCCTCCTCATGCTGCTGCCAAGTCCAGAGTCTCTCATGGGTCCCTGTATGGCCTCCCATTGCTGCTGTCTACATCGCCACACTCTGCCATGTGTCACTTTCAGATCTCCTCACACTGCTGGTGTGTTACATTTTTTGTCATAGGGTGCTGGCAGATTACGGGCCTCCCATTGCTGCTGCCAGGCCCGTAATCTGCCATGGGCCCCCGTACCGACTCCTCATGCTGTGACGTTGCAACAAGGTGGAATTCAACCCTACATATGTTAGACCGCCTTTACGAACAGCGAAAGGCCATCACAGATTTCCTGATGTTAAAAGCGGATAAAGGTACTCCCTGTGTAACTTAGATGTCAGCCATTGGCAGTTCATGCGTGACACCTGCTCTTGCTCAGGCCCTTTGAGGAGGCCACGCTATTCGTGAGTCGGCAGGACTATGGGATGAACGACGTCATTCCTGTCATGGAAATTTTGTATTATTGGTCGAACTTTAAATGTGTCATATATTCGTGTTATTCATATGTCTCTCGTGTGGCTTAATTAAAGCTCTGAAGGCTGCAATTGGGCCATGCGCATGTACAATGTATGTATTACAGTACTCAGCTTGGTAATGGATGAGATGGCAGATCTGCGCTTATAGACCGGCGTGTATACCACCACGGCATTCCATGCGAATGCTGCTGTCAGTAGACCGTGGGCCTGTATCCACATATCAGCAGCATGGTACCACATGGGCTTCATAACGCAATGCGCAAGCGGTGTGAACTCCACGTGTAGGCTTATGCATATCTTACAACCCATTACTAATCTGAACTGTATCTCGGATGGATGTGTTTTAATAAAGATCGTATCGGGCCCATCCAGGTACAGACTGATATTTTTAGGGGATGCTTGTGCAGAGAATTTTACATACCAATAGAAGCTAGTAGGACAGGAAATATGACCTCAGATGGCTCATAGGGGGGAAGGGGAGGAAGTCTGCTGACCTCAGAAGACTCATGGGGGAGGACCAGTGATAGATAATAGCAAAGGCTATGCTCCAATTGGAATGTACATCCTCTGTATAGGCAATCCCCATTGCATTGTTCGGTGGGAGGGGATTGACTTTATTCATGTGGGGGGCATGTGTGTATTTTTAATAAAACAGAGAGCTGGGTCTAAAATCGGGCCTGATGTGGATTGCAACCAGCCTTAGAGTGTCGTGTGATCATTCTAGGGTAACGGAGCTCCAATTCTCCCACAATTCAACAGAACCAAAGTATTTGGATGGGCAGGAATCGTGTAGTTTAGCTGCAGTCATGGTAAGCGGGATTCGCACAGCTTTATGGGGGATTTCTGCACATCCAACTGCGAGTACTCACGGTAAGGAGAAATTCGTTAAAGCGAATTTCCAAGACAGTTTGGCGAGCCTGGTGGATACTAACGCGTATTCTTGCGTAGCTAACCAAGAACGAGGGGGGAAATGGCCATCATGAACTAGCAAAAAGTATGCCGGCACATTTCAGGTCTCTCTGCCATTAAGAGGATCGCTTTTTGCGTGTTCGTGTGGCTGATTTCGCTCTCTGTTAGCTAACAAGAAATACCGCTTGGCAAGGACCTCATTTTTTGTCCTAAACTCTTGATTTGTGGGTGAAAGACGAGGGTTTGTCTCTGCTGAGAGCAGCAGGGGGGTGGGTTTGGTTGGCTGGATTTGGTCAAGTTTAAAAATCTTCCAACCAAAAATTAAACGGGTATATGTTTTAGTGGGTAAACGTTGTTGCATAGTGTTAGGTAAGTATTTGTGGGCTGTAGGTACTGTGGTAATTGCTCTACCCCCCTCCACGTGAGGTAATTATTACAGTGCTGAAAGGCTTAGGTTAATTGTTAACTGTTGTAAGATCTGTGTTATGTGGTCTGTACAATGTTTTGTGGTACTACTGCTCCCAGCAAGCATGCAGCAGGGGGTCCTTTCTGTTACATGTGCATGTTAGTGTGATATGTTGGTGTTTTATGTCCGTTCTGTGATTGTGCCCAAATTGTGTTGTATGTGTGCTGTATATTGTTGTGTAATTGTCCAGTGTATGTTCTGTCTAAAAGTCTGTTTTATGTAAGAGGCAATTTTGAGGCTAGAGTCTGCCGTGTGTTTCCCTGTGGGGGGCCATTCTAGTGTTACCATGTGCTTCCCTACGGGGGGCCATTCTAGTGTTACCATGTGCTTCCCTGTGGGGGGTCATTCTAGTATCTGCCATGTGCTTCCCTGTGGGGGGTCATTTTCTTGACTACCATATGTGCAGTAATCTCTATGCAATGTGCATGAAGTTTCCTATATGCATTTGACCCATATTGTGTTTTTAATCCAAATTTTTTACAGTTTCATTTGTTTGCTTTTAGCTTTAAATTTGCGTATTGCCAGCCAATTTAAAGTGTATTAAGCGAGTTTTCCCTTCACGTGTTCCACATTTAATGAGCGCGGTGTAGTCTGGGTTTTTGCACATAGATTTCTTGTATAGTGATTATGTTTTTCTTGTGTTTTTCCTGTTAAAAGTAGTTCCTTATTGTAAAGCGGGTTTGTTTTAAGCTGCTGTGTCGCGTGTTTCACGTCCAGCAGACTTTTTGTGTAAACGGTTCTAGGTGGTTGCAGTAAAGATTGCGTGTATAACGTGGATCGTTTAGCGGTGCTGATAGGAGTGATTTTTGCGTCAGCAACAAGGTTACTTTTGGCGCAGTTTTTCGGTTTACCTCTGTGTAATTGTTTTACTGTGAAACGTCCCGTGTTTTTCATAAGGATCCACTTTGTCCTTTTTAACAGTTTTTCAGGTTGAAAAAGGGTTTTTCTGTGTGTATTAGGAAAGTTTTTTTCTTTACACAAATTTCCTAAAGGTCAGTTAGCAGGTTTCTGCCCAACCAGTGACCCCTAAGTAACATCCAAGAACCCCTCTTTTTGTTTTGACTTGTGTTAGCTACTGTGTGCAGGGAGAGAAAAGCCACTTTCATCATTGTGCGGTGTGGCCTGCCAAACACAGTGGGTGATGAGAACCACATAAATTACGCTGTGGGAGTGGGCGGTCCAGGGAAGTAACGCTTAGCCTGGTCACCACAAACACTTCGGGTGGTCAGGATCACACAAATTGCGCTGTGGGAGTGGGAGGTGTGCTCTCAGTCTGACCGCCACTTGATGCGCTTCGGGTGATCGATAAGTATCACATAAATTACGCTGTGCTGGGAAAGTGGTGGAATCAGGCCTCTCGGTAGGATCCCACCGAGTGCTCCAGGGGGTAAACAGGTACCCGGACGCGGGATATATACCAGTGACTAGTCACGATGGGCAGTAGTCAGTCCATGAAGAGAGAGGGGGAAGCAGCCCTCTTCAGGGTAAGGACAGCTGCACAACTGATGAAGGTGAGTTTGGGGGGGAAGTCTACAGAACCCCTCAAAAGGTGGAATAAATGGTCGAAGGGTACCAGATGGGAAATTCCCCGGGAAGGTACATTTGACGCATGGAGGTGGGAAAAATTCATCTCTGAATTTGAACCACGGATGCAGGCGTCAGAACTAGAGATCGCACAGCTATGGCTTCACAGGTCAATCCGATTAGGGAAGCAGGGCATACATAAACTGGTGTCTGTCCGGAAGAACCAGGTGATGTATACCTGGCCTCCAGAGGGAATAAAACAGGAAGATCCGGTGTCAGAGGTGGAGGAAGCTCTTTCAGGGCTGACTCTACTAAGGCAGGCAGGATCAGGGTCTGCTGGGGTTCCCCAACAACCAACAGTGGCTGAGATAAGTATAACTGCACCTGTCTCTTCTGTTAGTGACGTCACTCTTGACATACCTTCCGTGTCTTCTGTATCTATGCCTCAGCCTCTGCCTCTACCTCTCCCTTCTCCCTGCTTCACCCCAGCTCCTTCTGTTTCCAACTATGAAGCCTACTCAACAACCGATTTGCAGACTATCTGTGAATCAAGGGGAATAGACACCCGGTTAAAAAACAGGGCGGATTGCATCAAAGCGCTACGAACCACTGATCAGACCCCTGCCCCCCAGCTATACCCTGATCTGAGGGACCTCAAACCTGAAGGTGCAGTAAGCGAGGTGGTTAATCTAAGCCCACCGATGAAGCTGGGCCAGCCCTTGCACTCTTCCCGGACCGAGGCCTATCCAGTCAGGGTGCAGCAATTTGAAGGTCCTCCCAATACACGGGGGGAACGGACTTTAGGGGAACGGGTAGTTTGGCATGTCCCTTTCACCCCGGCAGAGATCCGCACTATTCTGGCTGAGCTCCCGGACTATCGAGTCAATCCGAGAGGATTTGCTCGAATGTTTGGACAAAACCAGTTCAGCTATGGTATGAGCGGGTCAGATTGTGCACAGATCCTACGGGCAAAGGTGGGCATGGAAGTGGCCAGTACAGTGATTGCAGGGTGCTCTATAACCACGCATGAGGAGATGACTTCAGGGGGCAAAGGGTTCTGTACACAGCTAAAGGCAAAGCTTCCAGAAATGTATGGTGCTACCTCTACTACGGACATGATGAAGCTCACCCAGGGTCCTAATGAGGAAAGCGCCTGCTTCTGGCGCCGTCTCAAGCAGACGGCACTGGATGCGGATCTGGAAGTTGGACCTGATGCTCCAACTGAAGGGGTAAAGGTGACCGCGACGCACATTCTGTTGCGGGCCAAATTTTTGGAAGGCATCGATACTAAAATTCGGGAAAGGCTGGTTCTGGCCCGACCCGAATATAATGAGATGTCTATCCCTGCTATCCTTTCCACTCTTGCGGCAATAGAGAGGGAAATGGATAGAAGAAAACAAGACAAGGCCAAAGTTCTTATGTCCCAGACCCCACACGAAAAACCAAGGGATCTGGGTCACAGGAAGGATAGGCCCCCACCCAGGTGCTTCCAGTGCCACCAAACGGGGCACATGAGGAGGAGCTGTCCCCAATTACCTAAAGGTCGGTGGCAGTTCATTCCTGATGAGTCCTCCGCCCCTATGACCACCATGGTAAGTAACTCCTATGAATTCTCATAGGAAGTTGACAAATCGGTGTCGGCCCAGATCCATCTTTTTCTAGAGGAATTAAAATATCCCCTCCCTTGCCTCACTGACACCGGTGCAGCAAGAACGGTCCTGCGAAAACAGGACATCCAAGGCAAGGTACCCCTCTCAGGGGAAAACCCTCCTAACCCCTACTAACCTCACTATCAAACGATGCACTATTCTTAACCCAGCTTCTCTTCTTCCTGTGTCGGAAGATGAGAAGGGGGGGGAGGACAACAATGACAGTGCTGAATTTTGCAACACGACTAACAATACTAACACCTCTTCTGCTAACATGTCTTCTTTGTCCACTACTAATCTCTCTTCCAAAGGACATGACTGCATCTCTTTGGTGGAACTGGAGTCAGCGGCGACACACCCCATATCACCCCGAGAGTAGCGGTAAGGTTGAACGTCTTCCGATACCCAAAAACCTTGGCCTGAGTGTCTCCCCATTGCCCCCTATTCCATCCGGAATGCCCCTCGGCAACCACATGGGCTGTCACCCTACGAGGTGTTGTTTGGGGGACCTCCCAAAACAGGGTTGTACTTTCCTCAACAGTTGTCGTCTTTGCATTCACAGCTTACAGGTTATGTGCAATCTCTGCAACGGGAGCTGCAGAAGATACACCATCGGGTTCGCGAATCGCTCCCCGATCCAAATACAATAACAGGTGTTCTTTCTATTGAGCCAGGTGATTGGGTCGTCCTAAAGAAACATCAAAGAACCGGACTCGAGCCACGGTTCACCGGACCATACCAAGTCCAGCTGACGACACCTACCTCACTCAAAATCGAGGGACGAGACAACTGGGTGCACGCAAGCCACTGCAAGAAGCTTTTCAGCTACACCAGAGAATGAGGGGTGTCATTTTCCTTTTTCTTTTTGTTTGTATGTCATACATGTGTGTGAACGGAGGAAAAGACGGCAGATACCCCAACCTTTTATTTAAAATGCACCTGCGTTTAGCCAGAACCGCCAACAAAACCAACTGTTGGGTATGCTCTAAGCCCCCACCCAGTCATCACATGTCCGCAATGGCCGCTGTTCATGCCCTATATGACATCCGCGTCGGCATGAAAAAGCAAGGGACCCCTGGTCAGCCCCCACGTAGACATTTGTCGGTAGAACTTAATGACACATTTTTAGCAGGTAACATCAGTTTCAGCACCAATATTAGCTCTAGCTCCTGTAGGACCCTCGTCAGTCCATTATGGGTAACTGGACAGCTAGGCAGCCCTCAGGTGTGCTTTAACATCAGCTATCTTTTAGCCGCCAAAGGGGGGTTCTGTGAGTTCATCGGAGAGGATTGTTGTACTTGGATAGAAGACACCGATGACAAGGTCCAGGCCCATATGGACAAAGTTAGTGAACTACAGGGAAAAGCTAGAGCTATAGCTAGTGAGGGTTGGAATCCGTTCAAGGGTTTGGGAGGATTGGGAGATTTCCTGTTCTCCATCGGATCTTGGTTGAAGGAAGTGGGAGTGTATATCCTGATGCTTCTCTTTTTCATCTGCCTTTTATATGCCGCGGTGAGATGTTCCTGTTGCCTCATTGACCGTGTAAACCAAGCTCGGGCAGACGACCACATCTCCATGCCCGCTCCTGGGATCCCACTCCAACTACTGATCGGAGGAAGACCTCACCAACCATCCACCTTCTCTACAGATTACGTCCTGGCTTCCCTCTAATTTATCTCTCTGAAGACCACATTCTCCAAGACCTTCAAGCAAGCTTCAAGCCTCATCATGGTTTGTGTCTGCGATTTGGAAAACCGTCTGGGTCGAGACCAGCCTTGTGTGGCCCCGTCTGCAGGGACAATTTGAGAATCTGTTGCTGGATCTCCCCAGACCACCGTGGGATCACAAGCTTTATTCATACCACAAGTCTGTTTGTGGTTTTTGCAAGAGCCTTCCTGTAGTGAAGGTTCCAACGCTCTTGAGGATCATCGCTTCAATCAAGCCTGTTTGCGTCGAGTCTGCGTCGGGTCTTGTTGTTTCAGGTACCCCGTGGAGCTTTATTCTCAGGGACAACTACAGGAACTCTTTGAAGTTTGAGACTACACCCATCAAGCTGAAGAAGATCAAGAAGGGACACGAGGAGAATATGATAAAACAGGAGGGAATGTCATGGAAATTTTGTATTATTGGTCGAACTTTAAATGTGTCATATATTCGTGTTATTCATATGTCTCTCGTGTGGCTTAATTAAAGCTCTGAAGGCTGCAATTGGGCCATGCGCATGTACAATGTATGTATTACAGTACTCAGCTTGGTAATGGATGAGATGGCAGATCTGCGCTTATAGACCGGCGTGTATACCACCACGGCATTCCATGCGAATGCTGCTGTCAGTAGACCGTGGGCCTGTATCCACATATCAGCAGCATGGTACCACATGGGCTTCATAACGCAATGCGCAAGCGGTGTGAACTCCACGTGTAGGCTTATGCATATCTTACAACCCATTACTAATCTGAACTGTATCTCGGATGGATATGTTTTAATAAAGATCGTATCGGGCCCATCCAGGTACAGACTGATATTTTTAGGGGATGCTTGTGCAGAGAATTTTACATACCAATAGAAGCTAGTAGGACAGGAAATATGACCTCAGATGGCTCATAGGGGGGAAGGGGAGGAAGTCTGCTGACCTCAGAAGACTCATGGGGGAGGACCAGTGATAGATAATAGCAAAGGCTATGCTCCAATTGGAATGTACATCCTCTGTATAGGCAATCCCCATTGCATTGTTCGGTGGGAGGGGATTGACTTTATTCATGTGGGGGGCATGTGTGTATTTTTAATAAAACAGAGAGCTGGGTCTAAAATCGGGCCTGATGTGGATTGCAACCAGCCTTAGAGTGTCGTGTGATCATTCTAGGGTAACGGAGCTCCAATTCTCCCACAATTCAACAGAACCAAAGTATTTGGATGGGCAGGAATCGTGTAGTTTAGCTGCAGTCGTGGTAAGCGGGATTCGCACAGCTTTATGGGGGATTTCTGCACATCCAACTGCGAGTACTCACGGTAAGGAGAAATTCGTTAAAGCGAATTTCCAAGACATTCCTCTGTTGCACGTCCTGGAACAAATGCTGTTAACAATGGCTGGTCAGGGTGCGGTAGACATGGCGCACAGATCTCAACGCCACATGACCCCTGTGGGGGCAGGACAGGAAGAAGAGGAGGAGGTAGAGGAGGACATTGGTGCTCAGGAAATATTGAGTGAAATGGGTGGTTTTTCCACTCAGCGGACAGGAGTGGAGGAGCAGGAGCATCTGGTAGAGGAGGAGGAGGAGGAGACAGAGGACCCAGACGCACCGTGGCAGTATGCTGTGGAGATGGAGGCAGGGAGTCCCTCGCATTCCTTGGCACAAATGGCCCATAGCATGCTCGCTTGCTTGCGTAGCGACAGCCGAATAATAACCATGAGACAGAGGGATGACTTTTGGCTGTCCACCTTGTTGGACCCTCGCTACCGTTCAAAAATGGTGGCCTTTTTCACACCTGCTGAGAGGGAGGCCAAAATAACGTACTATAAAAACCACCTATGTAGTCAGTTGGTCTCTGCCTTTGTGCGCCAACGTCCATCCTCAGACACTGTGGGCCCTGTGCGCTCGCGTTCCGCTGCCATGGCAGCAGGGGAGGGGTGGGGTGGTAGGAGCAGTGGCAGCTCCACCAGCAGCAGCTGCCTCAGTCTGCAGTCGATGATGAGTAGCTTTCTTCACCAGCGCAGTGAGGAAACTACTAACCAGCCGCAGCAGCAGCAGCATCAGGTGGACCTGGAGCAGGACCTCAAACAACAGGCTTAGGCCTACTTGGACAGCACCCTGCCAACCGAGGTAGACAATCCCCTTGACTACAGGGCAACGAAACTTGACCTTTGGCCCCAACTAGCTGAATTTGCCCTTGAAAGGCTGTCATGCCCGGCCAGTAGCGTGGCATCGGAGCGCGTGTTTAGTGCGGCAGGAGGTATTGTAACTCCGCGGAGGACACGACTGTCCACCCAAAGTGTGGAGAAACTCACGTTTGTGAAAATGAATCAGGCGTGGATTAGTCTGGATTTCAAACCACCAGTTCCTGACACAACTGACTAAATCCGCTATGAATCATGCCCCAAACATGTGCCACTTTCAGGTCTCCTCACACTGCTGGTGTGTTCCATTTTTTGTCATAGGGTGCTGGCAGATTACCGGCCTCCCATTGCTGCTGCCAGGCCCGTAATCTGCCATGGGCCCCTGTACCGCCTCCTCATGCTGCTGCCAGGTCCAGAGTGTGTCATGGGTCCCTGTACCCCCCTCCCATTGCTGCTGTCTCCATCGCCACACTCTGCCATGTGCCACTTTCAGGTCTCCTCACACACTGCTGGTGTGTTCCATTTTTTGTCATAGGGTGCTGGCAGATTACGGGCCTCCCATAGCTGCTGCCAGGCCCCTAATCTGCCATGGGCCCCTGTACCGCCTCCTCATGCTGCTGCCAGGTCCACAGTGTCTCATGCCATGTGCCACTTTCAGGTCTCCTCACACTGCTGTTGTGTTCCATTTTTTGTCATAGGGTGCTGGCAGATTACGGGCCTCCCATTGCTGCTGCCAGGCCCCTAATCTGCCATGGGCCCCTGTACCGCCTCCTCATGCTGCTGCCAGGTCCAGAGTGTGTCATGGGCCCCTGTACGGCCTCCCATTGCTGCTGTCTCCATCGCCACACTCTGCCATGTGCCACTTTCAGGTCTCCTCACACACTGCTGGTGTGTTCCATTTTTTGTCATAGGGTGCTGGCAGATTACGGGCCTCCCATAGCTGCTGCCAGGCCCCTAATCTGCCATGGGCCCCTATACCGCCTCCTCATGCTGCTGCCAGGTCCAGAGTCTCTCATGGGTCCCTGTACGGCCTCCCATTGCTGCTGTCTCCATCGCCACACTCTGCCATGTGCCACTTTCAGGTCTCCTCACACTGCTGGTGTGTTCCATTTTTTGTCATAGGGTGCTGGCAGATTACGGGCCTCCCATAGCTGCTGCCAGGCCCCTAATCTGCCATGGGCCCCTGTACCGCCTCCTCATGCTGCTGCCAGGTCCACAGTGTCTCATGCCATGTGCCACTTTCAGGTCTCCTCACACTGCTGGTGTGTTCCATTTTTTGTCATAGGGTGCTGGCAGATTACGGGCCTCCTATAGCTGCTGCCAGGCCCCTAATCTGCCATGGGCCCCTATACCGCCTCCTCATGCTGCTGCCAAGTCCAGAGTCTCTCATGGGTCCCTGTACGGCCTCCCATTGCTGCTGTCTCCGTCGCCACACTCTGCCATGTGCCACTTTCAGGTCTCCTCACACTGCTGGTGTGTTCCATTTTTTGTCATAGGGTGCTGGCAGATTACGGGCCTCCCATAGCTGCTGCCAGGCCCCTAATCTGCCATGGGCCCCTATACCGCCTCCTCATGCTGCTGCCAGGTCCAGAGTCTCTCATGGGTCCCTGTACGGCCTCCCATTGCTGCTGTCTCCATCGCCACACTCTGCCATGTGCCACTTTCAGGTCTCCTCACACTGCTGGTGTGTTCCATTTTTTGTCATAGGGTGCTGGCAGATTACGGGCCTCCCATAGCTGCTGCCAGGCCCCTAATCTGCCATGGGCCCCTGTACCGCCTCCTCATGCTGCTGCCAGGTCCACAGTGTCTCGTGCCACTTTCAGGTCTCCTCACACACTGCTGGTGTGTTCCATTTTTTGTCATAGGGTGCTGGCAGATTACGGGCCTCCCATAGCTGCTGCCAGGCCCCTAATCTGCCATGGGCCCCTGTACCGCCTCCTCATGCTGCTGCCAGGTCCACAGTGTCTCATGCCATGTGCCACTTTCAGGTCTCCTCACACACTGCTGGTGTGTTCCATTTTTTGTCATAGGGTGCTGGCAGATTACGGGCCTCCCATTGCTGCTGCCAGGCCCGTAATTTCGAATGGGCCCCTGTACCTCCTCTTCATGCTGCTGCCAGGTCCAGAGTGTGTCATGGGTCCCTGTACGGCCTCCCATTGCTGCTGCCAGGAGGCAGCAGGGTCGCAGCAGTGTCAGTGGAGGCAAACGGCCACGGAGTAGAGCACCAGCTCCACTGCAGCCTACCACCACGGCCAGTAGTGGTGCCGGTGTGCACGGAGGAAGTAGCAGTCAGCCAGTGAGGAGTAGCGGGGGCAAAGTTTCCTACTCGGCGGTGTGGCAATTTTTCGTCAAGCCGCCCGAGGAAGTAAACGTAGCCGTATGTCGACTATGTGCCCAGAAAGTCAAGCGTGGCCAGGGGGCCCATGTTGGGACTACAACGTTGCGTCAGCATATGCAGCGTCGCCATTTGGTGGCCTGGGAAAACCGTGATAAAGATACGGCGGTTCTGCCTGCCCCAGCCCAGGGTTCTATTTTGTCATAGGGTGCTGGCAGATTACGGGCCTCCCATTGCTGCTGCCAGGCCTTAATCTGCCATGGGCCCCTGTACCGCCTCCTCATGCTGCTGCCAGGTCCACAGTGTCTCATGGGTCCCTGAACCGCCTCCCATTGCTGCTGTCTCCATCGCCACACTCTATCATGTGCCACTTTCAGGTCTCCTCACACTGCTGGTGTGTTCCATTTTTTGTCATAGGGTGCTGGCCGATTACGGGCCTCCCATAGCTGCTGCCAGGCCCCTAATCTGCCATGGGCCCCTATACCGCCTCCTCATGCTGCTGCCAGGTCCAGAGTCTCTCATGGGTCCCTGTACGGCCTCCCATTGCTGCTGTCTCCATCGCCACACTCTGCCATGTGCCACTTTCAGGTCTCCTCACACACTGCTGGTGTGTTCCATTTTTTGTCATAGGGTGCTGGCAGATTACGGGCCTCCCATTGCTGCTGCCAGGCCCCTAATCTGCCATGGGCCCCAGTACCGCCTCCTCATGCTGCTGCCAGGTCCACAGTCTCTCATGGGTCCCTGTACGGCCTCCCATTGCTGCTGTCTCCATCGCCACACTCTGCCATGTGCCACTTTCAGGTCTCCTCACACACTGCTGGTGTGTTCCATTTTTTGTCATAGGGTGCTGGCAGATTACGGGCCTCCCATTGCTGCTGCCAGGCCCCTAATCTGCCATGGGCCCCAGTACCGCCTCCTCATGCTGCTGCCAGGTCCACAGTCTCTCATGGGTCCCTGTACGGCCTCCCATTGCTGCTGTCTCCATCGCCACACTCTGCCATGTGCCACTTTCAGGTCTCCTCACACTGCTGGTGTGTTCCATTTTTTGTCATAGGGTGCTGGCAGATTACGGGCCTCCCATAGCTGCTGCCAGGCCCCTAATCTGCCATGGGCCCCTGTACCGCCTCCTCATGCTGCTGCCAGGTCCACAGTGTCTCATGCCATGTGCCACTTTCAGGTCTCCTCACACACTGCTGGTGTGTTCCATTTTTTGTCATAGGGTGCTGGCAGATTACGGGCCTCCCATTGCTGCTGCCAGGCCCGTAATCTCGAATGGGCCCCTGTACTTCCTCTTCATGCTGCTGCCAGGTCCAGAGTGTGTCATGGGTCCCTGTACGGCCTCCCATTGCTGCTGCCAGGAGGCAGCAGGGTCGCAGCAGTGTCAGTGGAGGCAAACTGCCACGGAGTAGAGCACCAGCTCCACTGCAGCCTACCACCACGGCCAGTAGTGGTGCCGGTGTGCACGGAGGAAGTAGCAGTCAGCCAGTGAGGAGTAGCGGGGGCAAAGTTTCCTACTCGGCGGTGTGGCAATTTTTCGTCAAGCCGCCCGAGGAAGTAAACGTAGCCGTATGTCGACTATGTGCCCAGAAAGTCAAGCGTGGCCAGGGGGCCCATGTTGGGACTACAGCGTTGCGTCAGCATATGCAGCGTCGCCATTTGGTGGCCTGGGAAAACCGTGATAAAGATACGGCGGTTCTGCCTGCCCCAGCCCAGGGTTCTATTTTGTCATAGGGTGCTGGCAGATTACGGGCCTCCCATTGCTGCTGCCAGGCCTTAATCTGCCATGGGCCCCTGTACCGCCTCCTCATGCTGCTGCCAGGTCCACAGTGTCTCATGGGTCCCTGAACCGCCTCCCATTGCTGCTGTCTCCATCGCCACACTCTGCCATGTGCCACTTTCAGGTCTCCTCACACTGCTGGTGTGTTCCATTTTTTGTCATAGGGTGCTGGCAGATTACGAGCCTCCCATTGCTGCTGCCAGGCCCGTAATCTGCCATGGGCCCCCGTACCGACTCCTCATGCTGCTGCCCGGCCCGTAATCTGTCATGGGCCCCTGTTGTCGCTTGTTGGCATATTCCGCTCGTTCAGATGCTCCTTCTCCTGCTACTCCTCTTCACGGATTCCGTCAGCAGTCTTTCTTGGAATCTGTTTCCAAGAGACAACAGTTTGCGAGCACGCACCCGACGGTGCAGAAGCTGAACGTCCTCCTGTCCAAGTTGCTGCTGCCAGGCTCGTAATCTGTCATGCGCCCCTGTACCGCCTCCTAATGCTGCTGCCAGGTCCAGAGTGTGTCATGGGCCCCCGTACCGACTCCTTATGCTGCTGCCAGGTCCAGAGTGTGTCATGGGTCCCTGTACGGCCTCCCATTGCTGCTGCCAGGCCCGTAATCTGCCATGGGCCCCCATACCAACTCCTCATGCTGCTGCCAGGCCCGTAATCTGTCATGGGCCCCTGTACCGCCTCCTCATGCTGCTGCCAGGTCCAGAGTGTGTCATGGGTCCCTGTACGGCCTCCCATTGCTGCTGTCTCCATCGCCACACTCTGCCATGTGCCACTTTCAGGTCTCCTCACACTGCTGGTGGTTTCCATTTTTGTCATAGGGTGCTGTATGGCCTCCCATTGCTGCTGCCTCCACCGCCACACTGTGGCTCCACACTCTGGTTTTGGCCCCGTGACTGCCCAAATGAGTGAAGTGTGCGGTGATTCTAAGATCGACGGCACTCATCTGCATGTCAATATTATTTCTCTTCCCCAGCAGACTCCAAGGGCATTTAAATTAAAGGTACAGTGTTCTGCACTAATATAAAGGCTCTCTGAAGCCTAGAAACACCCTTTTATAAGTTAAATTCGCAGCGAATATATTCGACTCTAATCAAAATTTTTTCACGAATTCACCGAATCAGTCGAATCAAATTTTTGAATACTTCGCTCATCTCTAGTTATAATGAACTGTGCTTTCACAGGTTACAGCAGGAAACAAACGGTTAATATCACTTGGGCTTATTCACAAAACTAGCTGCAGATCGAAATATCAATATAAAAATAAAATTAGAATTGAATAATTACTTGTGAGCCACTAGGAGTTTTCTTACTCTATAATCAATCAATTACGTGCATTAAAGATATGTAACAAATATATATGTAAACTACTGAAGTCTTACTGATTAATTAATTACGTGCTTGAATAAAAAATCATGGAATATTAGATCGCCAGGTACTTATCACACCCTCTCTAGGTGTGTGAATGTCAACTTTGAATACCAATATTGTACCGCGCTCCAATATATTCAACCTTATGTGATAATGTGAATTCATAAGTTTACCACCGATAATGACGTCACCGCCCCTCTGCTACGTGTTACGCTACAGGGACTCGTAGCTTCCTCTGGGGGATGTAGTTTTTACCACATTTGCCACATCCCCCAGAGGAAGCTACGAGTCCCTATAGCGTAACGCGTAGGGGAGGGGCGGTGACGTCATCACGCATCCACAGAGGAACGGCGAGTATACTCACTGAAGGCAAACACACCTGCAAGGCTGTTTGTAGTACGATCTGGATACATTTCATGCAAAGCGCTACTTATATTTACACAATGTGAGTGGGAGATCAAAGCTTAATAAATAATTGTTATCCCGGATAAGA